>NC_051428.1:8148985-8158985 GCF_015228065.2 Penaeus monodon | reverse complement strand
TGACTCATTTGAATGTTGAATGAGCGCGGCGGCTTGGCGAGGGCACGCGGGATGCGATCTCGGCGAACAAGGGCCGCGTCGCCGCCGATAACGACGGCGACGAACAAAAGGAGCTCAGCCGATTTCTTCCCTTCCCTTCATCTTATTATTTTTCTTCCTCTGTCTCTCTCTTCCGCTCTTTACCCTCTCTTTGCCTCTGTTTCGCCTTTCCTATTTTCGTCTCTCTCTCTCTCTATCTCTTTCTCTCTCTCTCTACCTATTTTCTCCCTCGCCTCATCTCTCTCTCTTTCCTTCTCTATCTCCTCTCCCCTCCCTCCTATCCTTCTCCATCTCTCTCCTCCTTGTGCACCTCTTTTTCTCTCCCTCCCCCCCTCCGAGGGCAAATTGGCGCGCGCGATCCCTCCGCCTCACTTCTCATTCAAGCCCTAAACACGCGGCGTCCGCGGCCGCATAGCAAGCAGGCACTCAAAGGCGGCGAAGGATAGGCGGAGGCGGGGCCCAAGACGCGCTATCCGGCATCCTGGCGGTAAGGCTCCTTTTTCCACGCCCAGATCCCGTGCCGATAACCTTAATCGGCGTGCTGTTGCGTAGCTCTGTGTTGGCCCGCACCTTCGCTGCGCCCGCGACGGCCCTGGTCTTCACCAAAGGGTCCGCTGCGCTAAGCTTAGTCCCGACTAAGTAATGTGTAATTAATTCTTGTAATTATCCAGCTTGCCGACGAGTGTCCTTGCAAGCCGATGCGGCCGCCTTGGAGGGGGTCCGAAAATAGGGGCAGGGGGGGAGGGGTTCAGGGCAGCGAAATTAGAAAAAAAAGTGAGGTTTACCTACAATCGCACACATGCACGCACACACACACACACAAAGGCAGCAACATTGTAATCATAAATTCTTCAAGTTACTCTTATAAGATGGGACTAGCGTAATAAAACCATACACAATATTTATCTATTGCAGATACTTTCCTTTCGATAAAATCTGAATTACCAGACACATATCAAAATGCCATTATTTAAAAATTACTCGTCGCTCCATTTACACCCTTAAGAATCGAGACGACAACAGCAAATATTCTAAAAGTAAACAGAAAAAAGGAAAGAAAAAAAAAGTCTGCAACTCGAACGGTTATACAAGTTTAGCGAGCGAGACTGAATCAGAAAATATAGTCGTCACGTCAAGAGGGAGAAAGCAAATAGAGTCTCAATGAGCACAAAATGCCGTGAAGTGAGAATTTAGAGGCTTGGATCCCTCCCTCAATTGGATCGTCCGGAGTCAACGATCTTCTTTTGTTAACCACTGATCCCTCTTGAGTTCCTGATCCTTTTCGCTGCTTCGTCTGATCCTCCTGATCGCTCTCTCTCTCTCTCTCTCTCTCTCTCTCTCTCTCTCTCTCTCTCTCTCTCTCTCTCTCTCTCTCTCTCTCTCTTCTTTCTATAAAGGCGCTGAACGGAGGTAAAAATAAATTATGGCGAATTAAGGGCAGCGGGACGAGGCGACCTAACGCATCGCGCGACAAAGGGAAAGAATCGGGGGGAAAAAGCGTAGCTGGCAACTGGCTAATCCGCGCGAATGACCGTATTTGAGCATAGCTGAGCGCCTCTCAATGGCGGATATTTGACCTGATGGAGTCAAGGGTTTTGATAACTTCATGGTGGATTTTGCGAGGACAAAGCGAGCCACACGGGGAGTAAAACACTCAGTTAATAACACGCGCGGCGCTGTCCTCCCGCCGCGGCCGCGCCTCCCCAGCGCCTCCGCCGCCGCACCACCGGGGACTCTCGGGGCGCAAAACGGACATTCGGAGCTGACGAAAATGGATTCATGTTTCCACGAGTGATTCATCTTCCTCCTCTCGCCGCCTCCGCCAGCAGCAGCATCCAGGCGAGGGAGCCCGCGGAAACATCTGGAATCACGGGTCCCGCCACCGTGTCCCTGAGGGCCGGTCCGAACATATGTCACCTCTGTCCCTGCGCGCTCGGCCAGGGCGGCTGGTCCCTGGCGGAGGAGAGGAGAGAGAGAGAGAGAGAGAGAGAGAGAGAGAGAGAGAGAGAGAGAGAGAGAGAGAGAGAGAGAGAGAGAGAGGAGAGAGAGAGAGAGGAGAGGGGAGAGAGAGAGAGAGAGAGAGAGAGAGAGAGAGAGGGAGAGAGAGAAGAGAGAGGGGAGAGAAGAGAGAGAGAGAGAGAGAGAGAGAGAGAGAGAGAGAGAGAGAGAGAGAGAGAGAGAGAGAGAGGAAGATGGATAGAATAACAGAGGAGATAGATAGACAGATTGAGCAAGAGAAAAAAAAGGGTAAAAGATCAAGAGAAATCGTCGATAATCAGAGTAGCTTCACCATCATATTTCCCCTTCTATAAGAAAGAGGAAAAAAAAAAAACTTAAAAAGTAAAAACTTTCCCTCCCCACATGTCAGCTCCCCCCCCCCCCGAACAGTCCCTTCATTCGCATAAGTAAAACACAAAAAAGAGGAAAAAAAAAGAAGAAAAAGAAAAAAAAAAAATTTCAATCTCTTAGAAACCACACAAGACATCGGCTATATGAAACAACACAGCGCAAGAACCATGCCATTAATTTTATTAGTCTGACATTTTGGGTAAATCTTTTTCCTTAGGTTTTCCCTTCAGAATAATACGCGCTTCGCCCGGAACGGGAGCGCCGACGAATTATAAAACGAGACATCTTCCGAATCCGCGACACGCCTCTTTGGACCCTGGCTTCGGCTTCGTCTTGTGGCTGCCAGGCTCTCGCTCTCTCTTTCTGTATCTATCTTACTGCATCTATATATCTTTCTCCTTTTTTCACTCTTTCCGGATCTATCTACCTCTCTGAGTCTGTTTCTGGCTGACTGTCTGTCTGTCTGTCTGTCTTTCTATCTATCTATCTATCTATCTGTCTGTCTGTCTGTCTATCTGTTTTGCTTGTTTGTCTGTCTATCTCTTTTTTCCGTTGGTTATCCTCTCACTTCTCTCTCTCTTAGTCTCGTACTCACTCTAACTCTCTTCCTACTTTCCACAGAACCACGGGTCAGAAAAGCGAGAATGGAGGAAGACGAAGAGAGGAAGGAAGCAGGAGCAGGAGCAGGAGGAGGAGAAAGAGAAGGAGGAGCAGAGGGAGGAGGGGGAAGAGGAGGAGGGGGAAGAGGAGGAGGGGGTGGGGGGTTACGGACGCCCTCACTAATTAAACTTTGAGACACATTTTTGAGTCCAGAGTTTTCAGTCTCTCGAGCTCACGGCATCTGCTGCTGCCGGTGCCCCTCGCCCCCCCCTCCCCTGCGCCCCCAGCCCCTCTCGCCCCCCAAAGCCCCTGGCACTCGTCAAGGGAAAGGGAAGAGGGGGGGGGGCAGACCTCTCTGACGTGGAATGTGCAGGTGAGTGTGATAAGAGAGAGTAATGAAGGAATCATTTTAAAGCAGGTCTTGGACTCGGGACTCGGTGCGCCAACGAGGATATATATATATATATATATATATATATATTATATATATATATATATATATATGTATATATGTATATATGTATATATGTTGTGTGTGTGTGTATATATATACATGTACATTATATATATTTTATATATACATATGTATATATATATTATATATATATATATATATATATATTATATATATATATATATATATAATATAAATATATATATATAATATATAATACTATAAATACACACACATATATATTCATATATATATCATATAATAAATAAATAAATAAATAATAATATGAATGAATAAATAAATACACACACACAACACACACACACACACACACACACCACACACAACATTATATATATATCTATATATATATATATATATATATATTATTATATATATATATATCTATATATAACACCAAAAATATCATGGGTGATGAAAAACACTTAGAAGCTGCACGACACGTAAATTGCAGCAAAAATACTAGTTGTCCTCTATTTTATTTTTTCTTTATATAAATCCTAAATATGCACACACTAAAACAACGTATATGGCCACAGTGCACACGCACAGACACACTCACATACTGTATACATGACTGCTGACCGCCCGAGAGCCCCTCATCACCTCATCGCCTCATCACCTCACCATCAACACCATCAGCATCACCAACATCATCACCTCCCTCACTATCTCCCTTGTCGATCCGGCCAAGTCACCTTCGCCAAAGCTTCCATGGTTGCTCCTTTTTCCTCCCTCCTATCCCCACTTTTCTCTTTTTCCATTTCTGTCTATCCCTCTCTATCCCTACGCCTCTTCCTTATCTCTCTTTATCCCCTCCCTTCTCATGTCTCCATTCACCCCATCACTTCCCTTCCCCCCCCTCCTTATCTCTCCCTAACCCCTCCCTTCGCCCCCTCCGTCCCCTGCCCCCCCCCATCCGTCCTGCAGCGGCGGCGTGGCGGCACCAAGCACACGATGAGCAGGATGGCGCAGTGTTGGGGCAAAACCAGAGAGGATTATGGGTAAAAATGGCTTCCTCCTGGTGTTTCACGCTTGCCGGAGCGAAGCCGACGCGCAGGACGTGTGGGAAATTGTGAGAGACTTGCCCATTTTCTGAAGTTTGAAGCCCAGACCGAGCTGCTGCTGCTCCCCCTCCCTCCCTCCCTCCCTCTCCTAACCCTCTCCCTATGGTTTGGATCCGATGAGGGGTCATAAGGGGGAGGGGGAAGGGAAGGGGGACCACCATCTCCTACTCCTGCTACTACTGTTATTGTTTTTGCTGTCTCCACTGAAATTACTGACTAATAAAACTACAACTGCTACACCCACCCCGTCATAATTAGTAAAACTAGTACGGCGTTGTAGTAAGATCGCGTGTACTCCCCATAGCGGTCAAGCTCACTGAATGGAATTTATGAATGGAAATCATGAATGAAATGTATGAATATGTACGAATGCGTAACACCACACTGCATAAAAAGGGCGATGCAAATGTGACATTTCCATTTTCTATTCACTGTCAATTTTTGTTTATTTTCATTACACCCATCTATGACAATAAAGCAATAATATCCTTTCCAAGAAAACCAACCGTAAAAAAAACCCTCTAATAGTAACAAATAACAAGAAAAAACAACAACAGCAATAAAAAACTGAAGTACACAGAAGCAGAACACACAGGCACGTGAGAGCGGCCGCAATACGAAATAAAGTTGGTTATGTGTAAACTTTCTGTTCGGGGGAGGGGAGGGGAAGGGGGAGGGGGGAGGGGAGAGGGTGAGGGAGCGAATTCGGAGATGGAGGGGAGGGAGGGGGAGGGAACGAAATCGGGGATGGAGGGGAGGGGGGAGGAGGGGGAGGGAGGGAAAGGAAGGAGAAAGGGAAGGAGGGAGAGAGGGAAGGAAGGAGGGGAGGGAGAAGGAGGGAGGGAGGGGAGGGAGGGACGGGGATGTTATCGAGCAGAGCGATATCCGAATGTGAATTATATGATTTGTGAAATAGGACAGACAAGTTTTAGTGTGAGTTTTACTAGCGTTTTCATGGCGCAGGTTTTGGCCGCCTTTCCCGCCAAGGTTTTCGGTCGAGGCGGAAGCGCTCGGAAATATTCGTCAATGGCGGCCTCGCTCGCTCCTCCTCCTTCTCCTCCTCCTTCTTCTCTTCCTTCTCCTTCTCCTCCTCCTCCTCCTCCTTCTCCTCCTTCTACTCTTCTTCCTCGCTCCTCCTTCTCCTTCCTCCTCTTTCTCCTCCTCCTCCTCTTCTTCTTGTTCTTGTTTTCTGTTTTCTTTCGCTCTCTGTGCGTCGGTCTTTTTCATCTACTCTCTGTTTCCCTTTCGCTCGAAATGGAAACAGACGCGAGTCATTTTATTGGTTTTCTCTCTTTGGACTGTTTGTTTTCATCTTTGTTTATCGCCTTTTATTCTATTTTATAGTTTCCTCTCTTTCGCGCACTATTTCTGGCCATCCTTAATCTATTTTATCTGCCTCTCCTCGATTTTTCTATCTACTTTTTCTGCTTCTGCCATTCTCTGCTTCTTTTCTATTCTCTTTCATCCACTCTACATGAATACATTTTCTCTACTAAATGTCTTTATTTCGATCTCCCTCCCTCCCTCCCCCCCCTCTCCCTCCCTAAATGAGAAGAGTGATTAGGGAAAAGCAACCGATTCATTGCGACGATGATCTTTCTCCTTTACACTAGAGTAAGAAGAGAGGAAGCAAGGAAGTAAAAAGAGAAAGGGAAGGCTCAAAGACACGAGGAATGATTAAAGAAATTCCTCCGCCATATGTATATATTACCACACCGTTGCTCCTTCTCCTCCTTGTTTTCCTCTCCATCTCCCCTCCTCGCCCCCTCCTCTTCCTCTCTTCCCCCCCTCTCCCTTCCTCTCTTTCCCCCTCTCTCTTCCTCTCTTCCCCCCTCTCCCTTCCTCTCTTCCCCCTCTCCCTTCCTCTTTTCCTTTTCCCTCCATCCTCCTCAGGCTACCCCTCTTCCCCCATCCTCTACCCAAGCCCTCACCCCCTATCACCCTATCTCCCTCTCCCGAAACCCTTCCCCCCTCCTTATTACCCCCTCCCCCTCCCCCCCCTAGCTCCTTCTTCCTCTGTTACCCCCCCCTCCCCCCCCAACATCGCCGCATCCATCTAAACTACATCAACTCTGCAGCAAAAACATTATTATGCTGTACCGAGGTTGGGGAAAAATCCCGTGTGATGGTGGGGAGGAGGGGGAGGAGGAGGGGAGAAGGGGAGGAGGAGGGTGGGATGGACGGGGAGGAGTAAGGGGAGGAAGGGGGAAGAGGGGAGAGGAGGGTTATATTGAAGAAACCTGACCCCTCCCCCTCCCCCCTCCCCCTGCTTCCCATAGACATACGGAAGAGAGAGAGATTAATTCATATACGTGCTCGTGGCTATATACTGTATGAATATCTATCTATCTATCTATCTATCTATCTATCTATCTATCTATCTATCTCTCTGTTTAGCTATCTATCTGTCTATCCGTCTGTCTAACGATCTATTTATCTACATAATGAGAGAGAGGGAAAAAAATACAACAACTGTTTCTCTCAGAGATAATCCCTGGCGATAAGAGCGACAAAAACGTGAGCCGACGATTGCAAAACACCTGAACGCCCTCACACCCTCGTTACCCCTTACCCCCTCCCCCCTTATCACCCCCACCCCCACACAGGACACGCCATGAGCTCGACGCAACAGCAACAGTAACGACAACAGTAACAGCAACAGAATAAGTATCGGAATAGCGATAGCAACAGAATCATCAGGAGTAACAGGAACGGGCAAAGAAACGGGGGGCAGGAGATGACTACGGACTCAGGGAACACGCGCCAGTTGCAGGGGGGAAGTTGGTGGGGATGGGGGGGGGGGTAGGATTCTCAAAGAGGGAGGGGGAGACGGGGTATCTCCTCTCCTTGCAGCCAGCCACCCCCTTCCCCCTTCCGGGCCACGTGTGTGTACGAAGAGACACAGACATACAGCAGTAACATATACAAGTCCACACGCGTTTTATCACACACACACACACACACACACGCACGCACACACACACTCACACACACACACACGCACATACGAGCAAGGACACGGAACACGACAGAGAGCGACACAAAATAACACCAGCAAAACACACGCACTTAAAACAACAAAAGTCACGCAGGATGAGACTTGCAAAATTCGCCACACATAGAGTTGCAAACTTACGCCACACACACACACACACACGTACACACACACACACACTAACACACACACACACACACACACACACACACACACACACACAAAACAGATGTTCAAAGCCTCTCATTTCCAAGATAAAAGAGCTCGAACAGTAAATGATAAAGAGACGTACAAAAAAAAAAGAAAAACAAGAGAAAAAAGAGGAAAAACAAGAAAAAGAATAAAGATAGGAATAAGATTTAAATAAAAAAAGGTAAAAAGGTTCCTGTTATTTAGTGATACTAATCATCCCTCTCACTCACTCGCTCGCTCACTGGCCGACACGAGGGAAAGACAGAGAGAGAGAGATAGAGAGAGAGAGAGAGAGAGAGAGAGAGAGAGAGAGAGAGAGAGAGAGAGAGAGAGAGAGAGAGAGAGAGAGAGAAAGGGAGAGAAGGAAGAAACAGACATACAGTAAATGAAAGAGAAATGCAAATCTACTTAAAACACCAAGATTAAAGGCACACAACACCATATTTGACATCGGAACGCAAAAAAAAAAAAAAAAGACGTACGAAAATAATGTAATATGCAATAAATGGGTAATCCTTGTACCACATCGCCGTCATTACTCCCTCTTAGCAGATACCAGAACAAACTCGGAAAACGGGATTGTTAATTGACATTCGCAATAACAATATTCCTCAAGCGATCATAGCCGATAAAAGAAATCCATTCTCTTTAATCCACTCCATTATATTACAAGGACGCGAAATATTTATGCTATGTAGATATCATCAGGCGGAGAATGTTGTAAATTTCATACCAGTTGCTCGTCATCGCGCAAAAAAGAATACGTTCTACATATCTTCCAGTACTCGTCCTGGAGAGTAAACGATCTTCACGAAAAGATGGAGAGAGAGAGAGAGAGAGAGAGAGAGAGAGAGAGAGAGAGAGAGAGAGAGAGAGAGAGAGGGGAGAGAAAGAGAGAGAGAGAGAGAGAGAGAGAGAGAAGAGAGAGAGAGAGAGAGAGAGAGAGAGAGAGAGAGAGAGAGAGAGAGAGAGAGAGAGAGAGAGAGAGAGGGAGCACGAGACCGAGTGAAATCAGTGACAACAACATAGATCGCGTAGGAAAATGAGCGAAAATGAAAGCAGGGATAATGAAATCGTAAAAAAAGACCCGGGAATCTGGCTCGCGACCAAAACAGACCCAGACAATTTCCAGTTGACTGTTGCATCTTTAATTTGTCCGTCCATTAGGCAGTTGTTAGGGGGGAGTAAGTCTATTACGTCGGGCCCTTTTCAGTCAGCATTATCAACCCTATTTTGACAATAATTGTATCAACTCTGCCCTAACAAGCTAAGTGCTCCTCTCCTCTGCCTCTGCCTACACCCCTCCCCCCCCACCCCGCTCCACAGACACATTCTAGCACCCCCCCCCCACCTATTCCCCTTCCCCCCCCCGCTCTTCTCTATGTTTATTTTCTCTTCTTATTCGCTCTTCTCTCATTGTATTATCTTATATTCTTCCCTTCCTTGTTTTGCCACCTCCTTTTATCTTCTTCTCTCCCTTCTCCCCTATTATCTCCGCATCCTTCTCCTGATTTTCATTCTCTCCCTCCCTCCTCCACACCCTTCATCATCTCCCTTCCTTTTCCCTCCTCCACACCTTTCATCAGCTCCCTCCCTTTACTGCACTCCTTCCCCTTATTCCTCATTCGTTCTCCCTTCCTCTCTCCTCTCAACTATCTCATTCCTCTCTCCTTTCCCCTTTCCCTCTCCTATTTATTCGTAGTTTTCCTTGGCCCGCCGACCTTTCTGAGGTCCATTACCATCTCATTTTCTTCTTTATTCGCCTTCGTCCTTCCTCTGTTTCGCTCTCCTCTCTTTCTCTGGGAACGAGAGGGACATGGGTGAACCTGCTTTCAGAGACAGCTCTTGCGTCTGCTGTCTACGTCTACTTTCAGAAACAGGTTGTGCTTCTACTTCTATCTACTTTTAGTTTCAGAAAAGGGGCTCTGTTTCCTCCCCCCTCTCTCTCTCTCTTCCTACTTTTAGAAATGGTTCCTGATTTGACTCCTATCTACCTCTACCGTCTCTGCTTTTCCTCCTGCTTTCTTCCTGCTTTTGCTCCTACTTTCAAAAAAGGTCTCTGCTTTTCCTCCCGTCTACTCCTACTTTCAGAAAGGGCCTTTGTGTTTACTCCTATGTAGTTCGTCTTTATATCTGTTTGTATCTGTCTCTTGATCTATCTGTCGACCGATCAGACTATCTCTCATTATCTATCTACCTTTCTCATAATCACTGCTACCTTGAAATCGATTTCTGCCTTTATAAACATGCATGGGGCATACATGCATACATCCCTACATATTT
>NC_051428.1:8128985-8143985 GCF_015228065.2 Penaeus monodon | reverse complement strand
CCATTTGCTCCGGGAGAAGGAAGGGCTCGCGAGGCTTTGAAGTCCGGGCTGCTCTTTAAGCTTCTTTGTAGCTGTTGCGAGGCGACGCACACGCACGCACGAACACACGGGGAAAGAGAGAGAGAGAGAGAGAGAGAGAGAGAGAGAGAGAGAGAGAGAGAGAGAGAGAGAGAGAGAGAGAGAGAGAGAGAGAGAGAGAGAGAGAGAGAGAGAGAGAGAGGAACAGAAGGCTAGCAAGCGAGAAAAAAAAAAATACTCTCAATTACGAAAACAAACAAAAGATAATGAAAAGGACAAATAAAAAAAATAAACCGAAAGAGCGCCATTTAGCAGCGCGTAGGAGGCACTCCATTGCAAACAAGCTCCTGATCATCAGCTATTAGCTTCGATTTGTAACTCATCGATCGAACTCGTCTCGCTGTCATTACCTCGCGCGGAGACACACACAGCACTTGACGATTACGGAAAACGTGTTGGACCGCCCCTTCCTGCCGCCGGCGAACGAGGGGAATGAGAAAGAAGAAGAAGAAAAAGAAGAGGAAAACAAGGTTAAGGTGAGAAAAGGGAAAGAAATTAGGAGAGAGAGAGAAAAAACGAGAGTGAAATGAGAAAAGGGTAAGAAAATAAGATGAGAGAGAGAGAGAGAGAGAGAGAGAGAGAGAGAGAGAGAGAGAGAGAGAGAGAGAGAGAGAGAGAGAAGAGTAAAATGAGAAAATGGAAAGAAAATTGGGAGAAAAAAATCAAGAACGCATGAGTTCGATTGAAGTAAGATTGAATAAGTAAGAGAAGAGGAAAAGAAGATCAAGAAAGAGAAGAACACAAATAAAAGCGAGAAGAAAGGGGGAAAGAAAAACAGGAGAGAGAAAAAGCCCGAGGAAACGTACTCCGTTTCGTCACACATAAGGCCATCACGAGATCGTATCGAGGAGAAAAACGAGGCGTAATGACTCCTTCAGATTGTCCGCAGTCATGTTAGCGGATTTAAGGCAAAATAGATGACTCGGAGGAATAAAGCAGGAAGGCGATAAAGAGGAAGAACACGGCGGAGGAATCCCGGGAGAAAACCCCTTGCAAGTACGCTGTAATCCCGGCCTTGCAACGCGGCCGTCGAGAGGCACCGCAAGGTCTATCTCGTATGCCTATCGCCATTGCCGCAGCCGCAACGACGCCCAACGGCCGCCGCGTGCATAAAGTGCGGCCTCAAACGGAGCCCATTGGCCAGGGGCCTCGCCCGCGCCAGAGCCCCGAGATGGAACTGGACGGACTTTGTTCCCGAAGAGATTATTATGCACTCGGGGATCCCTGCCCCGTGTTCGCGTGCATGTGCGGTGTGTGTGTGTGTGTGTGTGTGTGTGTGTGTGTGTGTGTGTGTGTGTGTGTGTGTGTGTGTGTGTGTGTGCAAGACGAAAGTGCGGAGGCTGGCTTTACCTCTGAGCCTGATGGCGGCGTGCCTGCCGAGGAGCGCGGGCAGCGAGAGGTGCGAGAGCAGCGGGAAGCCGGCGAGGCCGAGGGCGGCGCCGGGCGAGTCTCCGAAGAACATCTCGAGGGCGACGTCTTCCTCCTGCTCCTCCTTCACTCGCTCGCCCTCTCGCGTCCAGGTCTTCCCTTCTCTTCGTCGTCTTCTCCCTCGTTCTCCTTCTCTCTCTTGCCTCACCCTTTCCTCGGTTCAGATCCGGCGACTCCAAGGGTAACAAGCATGAACATTCGGCACATTGAACGCGGGGGCGCTCTCGAGGGCGCGCACGGCCTTTGTCCCGGCGCGTGTCAGGGCACCTTGGAGAGGTCCATTCGCCGCGAAGGAAAAGGCCTTAAGGAGCTTTATCTACCGCGCATCGACTTTGAACACCAGCGGAGACTCAGACTCGGCGATATCCGGTGACGGCCGCCTGGAAGACCGTTAGCTCGCTTACTATTCACGGAATCGGACGAAGATAAAAGGCAGTGTGTGATGACTCTTTTTCCTCCTCCTCTCCCCCCTGTTTCATTCTCTCCCTATTCTATTTTCTCTCCTCCCCCCATTCACTTCCTCTCTCTAATCTCTTTCCGTCTCCCTTTGACCCTTTGTGAATGCGCATGCGCCACGTTGCTCCCGATCCATCACCTGGTCAATTGAAAGCGTCATGTACGGCGGTCGCGCCAGGTCACATTTCAAACCGCTGGCCGAAACGAGGTCACATGAGGCGCACAAGGGTGGGTAGGCACGTGGCTTCTGGTTGTAATTAGGACCTTGATTGACCCTTCAATGACCCCCTCTCCCCCCATTCCCTCCCTTCTCCTCCCACTCCAGCCACAAAAGCCACGTTAAACCCACCTTTACACAGATCGACTTCCACGGAGGAAGGAGAAAGAGAGAGCCGTTTTCTGTTTATTTTCCTCTTTCCCAAAAAGAGGCTTTTGGGCCGAGGCACAAAAGGCGCCTGCCCCTTCGCCCTCCCCTACATCTCTATATGAAGCGAGCTTGCCTAGGACGGAGGGAGGGGAGCGAGAGGGACCGAGAGGGAGGCGGGTGGACGTAGAGGGTCCAGGGGCGGTAGGCAGGGGAAGCAGCAGTAGGGCAGGGGGCAAGGGGGAAGGGGAAGGGGGAAGGGGTCAGTGGCGGCCACCGAGGCTCTCAACAATACAGGACAAACGCTCGGGAAAACAAAAACTTCGATGAAGTCAACCGACGTCGGACACAACAAAGGGCAGGTCACTAAAGGGGGAGGCAGGGGAGGGGGAGGGGGAGAGGGGATGTCTCTGTCAAGGTCAGGCGACGGAGGGGAATGTGAGGTCAGCGAGGGCGGGGAGGGGGAGGGACGAGGGGCGGAGGCGGCGAGGAGAAGGGGAGAGGAAGAGGGCGGGCGGACGGGGCTCAGGAAGCGCTGGTTAGGGCAGGTGATCGGGACTTTAATGAGACCAATTTAGCTGTCAACTCTTGCCTTGCTCCAGCTGGCTGCTTAAGCGGTTTACGGAGAAGCGATCATATGTGGGCGTCCAAGCAGGGAGCGCGTGTGCAGAGCAAACTCATCCGGCGTATTATCAACACAAACCCATTTCTCCTTGGAAAATAAAACTCTTAAACATAAAATTAAACACTTATGGTGTCAAACATGATAATAAAAAAAGAAAGAAAAAGAAAAAAAAAAATGTAACATATCATTCATTAAAAAAACAACACTGGAAATCCTCCCCAAAAACCCAGCCCAATTCTTGAGCAAAGGAACTTAATCCGTAATCGTTTAATTGGGCGGTGGAGAGATGACCCCCCCCCCCGCCGCCCACTTAAAATCGGGCGTCGCAACGTGGGTGTGAGATTATGTTGCTCTCCCTCCGTGGGGTCAATAGGATGAACGAAGGTCACGCCAGGTCACACATTTAAGGATTAGCGCATTATCGGCTAGCTCGTTTTAAACAGTTAATGGGTTTATTCACTTTGCACCTAATAATTGCGTAAAACTAATGAAACGCCTTAATTAGCCTTGATGCTATCGAACTTCTTTTTCTTTTTTCTTTTTTTGTGTTCTGATAAATCTTCACTTGTCCTTCTTGAAACAGTAACTAACACCAATATTCGTACCAACAAACGATCTATTTTTTTTGTATAGTTTGACCTGGTAATCTGCAGCAATTCCAGTTTTCTTCGTCGCTCTCTCGCTGTCCGACCGCGGCGGGAGAGGCACTCGGGGAGGGGGGGGAGGTCACCCCAGATTATCCCCCCCGCTCAGCCGTAAGACATGAATCCCCAATATTATTATAAGGAGGGAATTAGGTCCTTTGCTACTTAAGGGTCGCGGATTATACAATTTAAGTCTTTATGTATCCCTTCCTCTTTATCCTGCGCTTCACAATTTTGAGATCTGGTTAATAGTCACGTGAGCATCACACGTCTTAATTTTCCGATTGGAGAGAAGAGGAGAGGAGAGTGGGGGGGGGGAGAGGGCGTCTTTACACTCATTTATCAATGTTCTTTAATATATCCCCCTCTTTATTCCGTTTTTCATTGTTCTATTGTTCCATTCCTCGAAGAGAAATCGTAGTCCACGTGGCACTTCGGGAATTAAAGAGCTCTCGCCGCGGCACCGTCACTCGAAACAAACACACACGCAGAAAAACAAAACAAAAACACACTTTTTGTCGTACGAGGATCGGGATAAGGATGAGGACGGAGAGGATAAGGGATCCTGGATAATTGCATCCGAAAGAGTAGCAGGAAGAGGATGTAGAGGAAGAGAAACAAGGGGGAAAGGAAGTGAGAAGGAGGAGGAGGAGGTAAAAGTAGCAGGCGAGGGTCGTAGTATGAGGGGTTGTAGTAGTAGTATGAGGCTGAGCCCCGGGGACGACCTACTCGCGCGGGAGCGTGGCGTAGGAGTAAGGGAGAGCGCGGCGGGAGGGACAGGTCCTCCTCGCGGCCTTCCACTCGAGGGGCGCGTAAGAGCGTCCTCGAACCCGCCAAACCCGTTCTGGTTCTCAGGCCGCGAACACCACGAGTGGGAAACTATGATGTGCTTGCTCTATTGCGTCCACTCGGAGGCGTGGCTGCTTGCGGTCACGTGATCGGATTGCCTCGGCCGCCGCTGCTGTTGTCGTCGATGCGTGTGCGGATGTGTGTGAAGGTCGGCCCTGCTTGCGTGCTTGCTGGGGACTTGCTTGCAACAGTTGGCTTCAGATGCAGGGCCGGGAGAGGGGGGGGGAGGGGGGCACATGATTGGGAGAACAAGAAAGAGAAATCGATGGAGTGCTCGATAGGAAAGATATAGGTGATATTTTCTATATATATAAATACACATAGGCACATGTACGAACACACCATACGCATATATTTACAAATATAGATAAACAGGGAGACGAAAAGATAGGTATACATAAACCAAAAACAAAGCAAGAGAGAAAAAAATACGCAGAGAGATCCACACATGAGAAAACAAACAAACACACAAAAAAAAACACACAAAAGGAATTTTCAGGAGGGTTTTTGGATCAGCCCGGATGAGACGCAGCCGATCACTTTCCAGTAATGAACCTCGTCCACAAAAAGAAAAAAAAGGAGAAAGGGAGAAAAGAAAAAAAAGAAAAAAGAGGTTGATTTCGCGACCCGCGTTGAGTGGACAGGTGAGCCGGACGAGGGCTAGCGGGTATCGGGTTACCTGAGCTGTGGCAAGCGGGCCGCTCCTCTGCGCCGAATCCCAGGTAATCGGGTAACAGCGCGTGGGAACGAGCTATACAATACCCAAGAAACCGATACGGAACAGATCCAATTCTCTCTCTCTCTCTCTCTCTCTCTCTCTCTCTCTCTCTCTCTCTCTCTCTCTCTCTCTCTCTCTCCTTCTCCTACTCCCCTATTCTCCGCGTCTGCATCTATCTCCCCGCGACGCTACACTCGCATACCCGTGGCAGTTCTTATCGATCAGCTGCCCCGTTGTCGTCATCGCCGAGAGATAGCGGCGGCAAGACGGAGGAGCTCGCGAGCGCCTTCTCCTCCCCTTTTCACTGCTGGATTTCGCACTGTTCCTTCGATCGGCCACTGTTTGTTGGTTAGTGTATTCACTCGCGATTCGTTGAGGATTGTTTGATTGTTTTCTTTTCTTGTTTACATGGGGTTGCAAAGGGGGGATTATCCGAATCGCTGACTTCCTGTAGAATCGCGAGGTCGACACAAGCGGGTTCTCCCGGAGCTACTCTCGAGGAAGGCGAGGGGAGGAGATTCAAAAGGAAGAAAGTGAAGAGAAAGGCGAAGAAGAGGAGAAAGGGGAGGAAGAGGAGGAGGAGGAAAGAGAAGAGTTCTGAAAACTTCTCTTTCTCCGTGTCTCCCCTCTTTCTCCTTCATCTCTCCTCGCCCTCTCTCTCTTTCTCTCTCTCTCCCTTTCTCTCCCCGAGGACACCGTTCTCGCCGCCGATGTTGTGCACGAGCCAAGCAACCGCCGCAGACTAGGGGAATCGGGAGGGGCGCCGAGCTCCTGCTGGTGGCGAGGGCTAGGGGCAGGGGAAGGGAGGAAGGGGGGAAGGGGGAAGAGGGGAAGAGAGAGACGGAGGAAGGGAGGGAGGGAGAGAGGGAGAACCCTTTCGTGTGCTGGACCTTGTAGCGGAGGCGAATTTTCATGATATTTTGTGTGCGGGTGTCGCCGAGGGCAGCCAAACGCATGGCCGGCGATCCACAACCTGAGTTGGTGCGGGAGATTGGTGGCGGCGAGGGGAGGGGGCGAGGGGAGAGAGGGAGAGGGGACAGGAGGGGTGCCTTGCCGGGCGGGGAGAGAGCAGGACGGGGAGGGAGAGGAGGAGGAGGAGGAGGAGGAGGAGGAGGGGTGAGAGCCTGGCACGTACGGTTAAGGTTGAGAGGAGAGAGGAGAGAGAGAGAGAGAGAGAGAGAGAGAGAGAGAGAGAGAGAGAGAGAGAGAGAGAGAGAGAGAGAGAGAGAGAGAGAGAGAGAGAGCGAGAGAGAGCGAGAGAGAGAGAGAGAGCGAGAGAGAGCGAGAGAGAGCGAGAGAGAGCGAGAGAGAGAGAGAGAGAGAGCGAGAGAGAGAGAGAGAGGCCGAGGGGAAGAGCAAGCGAGGGGAACGAGGGGAGTCTGTGTGAAACGAACTGGCGAAGCGGAGGACAAGGACGAGTGCAGAAGGCGGCGCGCGAGGAGCCGGGGGACGCTAGAGCACCGTCGCCTCGCTCTCCCTTCCGAATCGGAAATAAATCCCAGAGACATGCAGCCCGCGCGGGATTGTTTGTCGCGACGCATGCCAAAAGTAAATAACAACAACATTAACAACAAACGACGACAACAGCGACACCAAAGACTGACACGGGACGGCAGGACGACGCTATCGCCTCGCCCTATCTTGCCCCGAAACGCGACACCTCTGTCTCTTTGGCGAACGCAAATTCTCTCACGATAACAAGATAACGCCGCCCCATGCCCTGACCGGCTTCCTTCTCCTCCTCGACGAAGGACGAGGAAGGAGGAAGAGGTGGTAGAAGGGGAAGGGGATGATGATGTGGAAGACGAGGAAGAAGATGAGAGTTGAAGAGGGAGGAAGAGAATGGAAGGGAAGAAGAGGAAGAGAGGGAGGAGGCAGAGGAGGAGGAGGAGGAGGAAGAGAAGGTCGAGGAGGGGGGAGGGCCCAAGAAGCAGCTCGATCATTACGTCTAACAAGAAGAGACGAAGTCGTTCCGCGGCGAAGGACTCGCGACGATCATTAGTCAGGTGCGCGCAGGTGAGTCCGCGTGTTGGCTGGGGAAGCGGATTGCCCCCGACGCTCCCCTTTCCCCTTCCCTCTCTTGCCCTTCACCTGAGCTCTCCCTTCCTCGTCCTTCCCTCCCTTGCCCTCCCGTATGAGATTTCCTTCCCTCCCCCTTCACTTGGGCCTTCTCTCCCTCCCTTCTTTCCTGTGCCCTCCTTTCAATGTATCTCCTCCTTTGCCATCTGTGCCTTTCTTTCTGTTCCTCTCCCCTACCCTTCCCTCCTCTCTCTCTCTCCTCTCCCCTTCCCTCCAATCTCTCATCCCTACCCTTCCCTCCTCTCTCTCTCTCCCCTCCCCTTCCTTCCTCTCTCTCTCTCTCCTCCCCTTCCCTCCTCTCCCTCCCCCCTCCTCCCCCTCCGTCTCTCCCCTCGCAGCCTCCTTGTCGAGCCTTTATAAATGGAAGGGACGAACCTCCTTCAGGGAAGCGATTAGTCAAACTCGAATTTAAGTCCCCGACAAGAAGTCAGTAACCACTCTCTCTCTCTTCTTCTTCTCCTCCCCTTTTTTCTGTCGCTTTCTCTCTAATTCTCTCCTTTTTATCGCTTTATCTCTGTTTCTGTCTCTGCCTGTCAGTCGTCTCTCTTTCTCTCTCTCTCTCTCTTCTCTCTCTCTCTCTCTCTCTCTCTCTCTCTCTCTCTCTCTCGCTTATTCTTTTTTAATTTCCTTGGCTCGGGTCTGTCTTAAGAGGGGGAGAGGGAGGGGGAGGGGGGGGGGGGGCTCGAAGGGGTTGTTGTTTTTCTGCAACTGAGAGGGTCGAATTAGTGCCCTTAATTAGAGAGCTCTTGAACATACACATATGCGGCGGAAAGCGAGTTGAAAAATTGGAGGGAGAGAGAGAAGAGGGGGGGGGGGGGAGAGAGAGGAGAGAGAGAGAGAGAGTGAGAGTGAGAGAGAGAGAGAGGGAGGAGAGAGAGGGGGAGAGAGAGGAGAGGGAGAGAGGGAGAGGAGAGAGGAGGGAGAGAGAGAGAGGAGAGAGAGGAGAGAGAGAGAGAGAGAGAGAGGGAGAGAGAGAGAGGGAGAGAGAGAGGGAGAGAGGAGAGAGAGAGAGAGAGAGAGAGAGAGAGAGAGAGAGAGAGAGAGAGAGAGTGGGGTGATTTTTTTTTTTTTGGGGGGGGGGGGGAGTGGGGTTTACACGAAAAGTAAGTTGACAAGACTTGGGAATTTTTCGATGTGGACGGATTTGGTTTCTTTTTAATGTTTATCTCGTGACAGATTTAGCATGTGCGTCGTGTGTGTGTGTGTGTGTGTGTGTGTGTGTGTGTGTGTGTGTGTGTGTGTGTGTGTGTGTGTGTGTGTGTGTGTGTGTGTGTGCAATATGTACGGCAGCGTGTTGCATTTTATCTAATTTCATGACATTACTTCTACACACAACCTAATCATTGTCATCTTCAGAGCTAGCAATAAAAAACAAACAGACAAAAAGCGAAGATTAGCCAAAAACATCAGAACGGGAGTAACAACAAGATAATGATAGAGATAATTATCATTTCTATTAAACCGCGTTTTTTTCTTGGTTTCATGTTTCCTCAGACGAGAGAGAGAGAGAGAGAGAGAGAGAGAGAGAGAGAGAGAGAGAGAGAGAGAGAGAGAGAGAGAGAGAGAGAGAGAGAGAGAGAGAGAGAGAGAGAGAGAGAGAGAGAGAGAGAGATAAAAAAACGAGAGAAACACAAGGAGGGAAAAATATCTTTCGTGTGTTTGTCTCATTAACTTCCTTACGCCATCCGAAAGGACACCTTCCCCCCTCTTTTACCTCCCCCCTTTTCCCCTTCCCCTTCCCCTTCCCCCTCCTCCCCCTCCACCCACCCACTTCACCGCCCACTTTCCGGCCCACCCACCCGCCCAGCAACCCATTTTCCACCACATGGGCGTGTAGAGAACCCCGGAGTGACGCGGTTATCGAGTGCGGGTGTGGGCGGTCACGGGCGGGCGGGCGTGTGAGGTGCCGACACAGATGCCGCCCGCAGCCCTCGACACGGGCGGCCGCAGAACACGTCATGGGTCGCTGGTGGCGGCGAGGGCGGGTCGGGTGCCGCGCCAAGGGGGAGGAGGGAGACTCATACTCAAGATACATGTGAACTTGCAGATGAATAAACAGAGACCAACACACGAGTCAGTGAATCGATGAATGAACTCATCAGTAAAAGAACATAAACGCCTTGCTCTACATCTTTTCCTTCCATTGCATTTATCCCGAGAAGCAACAGGAGAACGAAAGCTCCTCTAAAATGAATACGCGGAACATATAAATGCAAAGCTATTTATCTTAACATGCCTATAAATATATGCACACACAAACACACACACATGATACATCAAGTGTGCATCTGTGCAAATCCGCACACACACACACACGCAAAAATGCACACAGCTAACTACTAACGCCTCAAGACCTACTCGATCTTCCTCTACCCCCTTACCCCCTACCCCCGTCCTCCTCTCCACCTCATCCTTACCCCCCCCCCCCCAAGGGCACTCGATCCCCCTCCCCTGGCACTGTCCCTGGGCACGGTAATCAGTCCTGAGCTTCGACACGCCCGAGGGAGTGCCATGTGCTGTTCAGATGTGTCGTTTAGTGCCTCGCCGAGTGCCATCCGACCATCCATTACCCAGCCAGTCAACGCGGAAGGAGGGGGAGAGGGGGAGAGAGGGAGGGGAAAGGGAGAGGGAGAAGGGGAGAGGGGAGAAGAGGAGGGAGGGGAGGAGGGGATGGTGAGGGGGAAGGAGAGAGAGGAAGGGAAAGAGGGAGGTAAAGGGGAGAGGGAAGAGAAGGCGGTGAGAGGGAGGTGATGAAGAGGAGGAAGGGGAAGGAGAGATAGCGAGGAGAAAGAAGGGGAAGAAAGTGAGAGAAAAGGAGAAGAGATAGAAAAGACGGGGAAGGGATAGTGAGGGGAAAAGGAAAGGGGAGAAAAGGAGATAAGAGGAAGATGATGATGAGGAGGATGGAAAAGGAGAGATAGTGAGGAGAAACGAAGGAAAGAGAAATAGAGAGAGGAGAAGAGGAGGAGGAGGTATGATAAGAGGGAAGAGAAAAGATACAGGATGGGGAGGAGGGGGGGAGGTAAGGGAAGGGGAGATACGCACAGACACGAATAGTTTCTATTGCGCTTTTAATAATAAATTCATGCGATCACACCCGCTCTTTTACACGCACGCCCACGTGTCCGCCCTCACGCCCACGTTGTCTTTTAAGATCTGTTTCAATGGGCGACACCTTAAATCATGTTCTTTTTTTCTTCTCTCTCTCTCTCTCTCTCTCCTCTCTCTTTCTCTCTGTCTCCCTCCCCCCCCTCTCTCTTTCTCTCTGTCTCTCTGTCTCCCTCCCACCCCTCTCTCTCTCTGTCTCCCTCCCCCTCTCTCTCTCTCTCTCTCTCTCTCTCTCCTCCCCCTCCCCCCCCCCTCTCTCTCTCTCCTTCGTTTGCCTACGTTTGCGTCCGTCCGCCGCCTACTCCTCCGGCGTCGCTGCTCGCGGGCGGCAAGGAGGTCGGTCGCCGATTTATTCGAAGGCCGCGCCCGTAACTCAATTTGGAGAGCTCGGTTTTTGTGTGGGCGGGTTGGCAGTGAAGTATTTATCCGGTGTTTTATGTGACAGCGAGGGCCACATGTGAGGGGGGACGGGGGGGGGGACGGGGGAGGGGATGGGGGGAGAACGATAAGAAATAGAAATAGAAAAAGTGAGGTAAAGAGAGTAAAGTGAAGGTGGGTGTGAGGGAGGAAAGGAAGAGAGAGAGGGGAGGGAGGGAGGGAGGAAGGGATAGATAGATAGATAGATAGATAGAGAGAGAGAGAGAGAGAGAGAAAGGGGGAAAAATCCCAAGCTCTTGATTTCATGACTTCATTAAATTTGTTCTGTAAGCGCCTTAAAATCCCAGGGAACGACCCATTAAAATCACCGGCAGAGCGTGAAAACCGCAAACGGCCGACGGAAACTTGATCCTTATCTCCCTCTCCCCTAAGGCCTGTTTTTCCTCGCGAAGGATGCCCACGGACGAGCACTGACGGCAAGCCCTGGCGCATACACCTGCCGCGTGCACGTCATTAACCTGCAATTGATAAAACAGAAGAGGAAGAGGAAGAGGAAGAGGAAGAGAGAGAGAGAGAGAGAGAGAGAGAGAGAGAGAGAGAGAGAGAGAGAGAGAGAGAGAGAGAGAGAGAGAGAGAGAGAGAGAGAGATGAATTGACAGATAAATAGACACAGAAAGCCCGTTTCTCCCCCCCCCGGGCCTCCACTGTCTCCTTACCCGAAACTCTTTAATGAGCGCTATAATGAAGTGTTGTCCGGATTCGGCGTGTCGGCGAACAACGGCGCAGCGTAATGGATGCGCGCACGCGGACACACGGAACAGCTCCCCGCGCGCACGACGGCGAGGCGGCGCGTCCTCCCCTCCCCCCCCCTCGCTCGTCCCGACGGCGCCCTCGGGAGGCGTCCTCGAGGCCTGCACAAAGGATCTCCTCGAAATTATCGCCGGCGAGACCCAATAAAACCTGGGCGCCCGGGCCATTAAAACGGAGGGCTCTGACGGCCGACATGCAGCGCTGTCACGGTCATGCGGGGACGCCGCATGATGCACGGAGCCCGCGTGCATGAGGTCAGGTGTGTGGCCCCGCCGACGCCCGCCCGCCCGCCCGCTCGGGAGGCCGCGGCCGTGTTTGTGCGGGTGTCGGAGCCATTAAAGGATGTCTTTATCGTAATTCTTCAGTCGAAGGCGAATGGGTATCAACCACACACTGATTCCAGAATACTCAATTTGTAATCAATCTTCCATTCTGCATTTTGTGTATTTTAAGTATTTTATGCATTTTAAGCAAATTAAAAGATCATTTTTTTGCGCGTCAGAATCTCGTGAGTCAAGAAAAGAATCTTTATTGCAAGCTCGAAAAGAGAAAAGAAAAATATGAAAAAACCGAGGAAGAAGGAGAAGAAGAAAAGAAGAAGAAGGAGAAGAAGAAAAGAAGAAGAAGAAAAAGAAGAAAAGAGAAGAAGAATCAGGAGAAGAGAGGCTTCACTTTCTTCCAGTGGAAAGACACACACAACTCGACTGTCCATCGAAACGCGACCGAATTTATGATTCCTTTGTTCTCGGCTTCGAAGCTCCGAGTTGAAATTCCCGAAGCGCGGCGCCGCAACACCTGGCCTCCCTTCGGCGAACAATGGGCGACTCGCAGCTGGAATCATTCGGGAATCCTTTTGGAATCGCCCAGGAATCAGCGGCCGTTCGCGGGATATTCCCCAAAAGAAAATGTCGCCGTGCAGAGAGTCCTTGGTCGAAAACAATTAAGTGGAACGTTGGGGAACGGCCTCTGCAGCCAGCGAAAACCGGGAGACAAACACGCGCCGGAAAGACACGCAGGAACGCGACAAAACAGGAGCCAAGCACGGACGAGGAGATAGACGGAAGGAGGAATAAAGATAATGATTAAAAAAAACAACAAGAGAGAAAGGTAGACAAAAAAAAAAAAGGAAAAAGAGAAAGAGAAAGTAAGAGAGAGAGAGAGAGAGAGAGAGAGAAAGGGAAAGAGCAAGAGCGACGCGAGGGAAGAGGCGTAAAATACAAAAGAGTTTTCCGGATACACATTAATAGCTGTAATGACTTCAAAGCAGAGGCTCCAAGCGCGGCTCTGGCAGTAAGAAACGACCGAGTCATGGCTTGTTGGACTGTTAGCGTTAATTGATCATCAAAGGTTGGCGAGTCCTGGAGCGAAACATTTCATATCGTATTTGTCATGTCCTTTTAAAGATGAAACGCCGCTGCTCTTATTCTTTTTTTTTCTCTCTCTCTCCTTCTTCTCTGGGTGCGGTGATTAATTTCGGCTCGAAAACCGTCGTTGGCATCTCCTTCCAGGGGCCATGGGGGGTGGGGGGAGGGGAGGAGGTGTTAGGGGAGGAGGGGAAGTGAAGGGGAAGGGGAAGAGAAGGGGAAGAGGAGAGGAAGAGGAGGGGAGAATAAGCAAGGGGTAAGGACAGAGAGAGGGCACAAGGGGTAGGGGAGGGGGTAGGAAGGTTGGGGCCAGTAGGGAGAAGGGGGGGAGGGGGGAGACGGAGGGATAGGTAAGTTAGACTCCCGTACGAAAAGTGCAATTTGATATGACTTTATCAAAAGCTCGGAAATCTGGTCACTTCCTCAGCTCGGGGACTCTGACATTCGCAGGGTAAGTTAGATACGGATCGCGCATAATGGAGAAATTGAGGAATGTGTAAAAGGCAAATATGAATAGCCATCATTTCTTTTAATAATCCTTCACCTTATAGCTAAATATTTGAAAAGGTATAAGAATGCTAAACACACACACACACACACACACACACACACACACACACACACACACACACACACACACACACACACACACACACACACACACACACACACAAACTAGACTCCCGTGGGAACTGGAGTATTGAGAAAGAAAGAAAACGTTTTTTTAGGCTAGACTCGTCTAAAGAAACGAATTACCTTAAAGCAGCTGGAAGTTGCAACAAATCCGGGAATACTAACACTCACCTGGAAAGAGAGATAAAATAGAATTATTAGATTTTTTTTTTGGTTTATTTCTCTTTTGTTTTATCGATTTTATCTTATTTATTTTATTTTATTTGATCTTATTTCCATTTTATTTATTTATTTATATCTTTATATATTTTTTTTCTTAATTTCTAAGATATCTTTGATTATTCTTTTAGTGTTCGTTATCCTATGTTTGATTCTATTCATCAAATTATCTGTTATCCTTTGCATATCAGGATTTCTCTTTGAGATTATACTATTAACTCCTTTTCTGAATTTCAGCAAACATAAATAAGCAAATATATCTACATCAATCTAAATAAATACATCTAAGATTTTTTATCATCACTAACAATAACTAATTTTCAAAATGCAATTCCTGATACCTTTTTTTTTACGTTTACAAAAACAAAACAAAACAATACTACATTCTACTGTCATGCCAATGCGTCACATAATATGCTACGAATTCTCTAATTTACTTTCTAACCGAGTGCAAAGAAGTGACGAGAAGTGTATCATTAATAAAAAAAAAAAAACTATTTTTAGACGAGCATGTGCACTAAGGCGCATATGAACATCTGTAAGGACGCACAATGTGTGTATTCGTCTGTATAATCATGTTTGGCGAAAATGATAAATTGTGTATGTACGTATATAACTATGAGCGTGATTGGAGATGCACACATGTGTAAATAATCGAATCCATCAGGTAATATAGAGAGATTCATGTGCGGGTGCAGGCAATGTGCACATACAGACATGGGCGCGCGCGTGCACGGTGATCATGTGCGTAGAATGGCCGTGTGCACATGAAAGTGGTCACAGTGAATGAAAAAAACTAACCCAAGAAATAAAAGAGTGTTGAAAATGAGCACAAGACGCTAACTAGAAGCTGTTTCTTTGTGTCTGAACTTCCCTTCATATCGAGAGCAGGAATTAGAGCATAGAACATTGACGCAAAACCTCTCGACTTCTTTTTATACATGAAAAAAGTGTTTATACTGCAATTTGTAAAGTATATATGTTTATCTTGCCTATTTTATTTAGTTCTACAACTGGTTCCTTAACAAAGCAACTTTTTTGTGAGGGAAATATATCCATAAAGCTTAAATTTATGAAAGTATTAACTCAAAGGGGTATGATTACGCCTAAACATGGAGAGCAAACACCGTAGAGTTTCAACCCCCGGTGTTCGGGTACACGGACTAATGATATTCTCTACGAACTCTTTCAACAATAATAACAATAATAACACGATTAACAAAAAAATGCAAACCTACAACGAAACA
>NC_051428.1:8083985-8123985 GCF_015228065.2 Penaeus monodon | reverse complement strand
AAGAGTTCCGGATTCAGCGTCTGCTTCCTCGCCGATTGCTCTCCATTCCCGGCGCTCTACCGGTCTGAGCTTTTGGAATTTGCATATGGGAGATCGATAATACTTTTAAAAAGATCTTAAAAGCAGGATAAAAGCGATTGACGGGGGGAAAAAAAAATTGAAGGGGGGAAAAAAAATCGTCAGATGAAGTGAGATCAAAAACGGGAATAGGTTTTAAAGAAATAACTTCAGAACAGGAGAAAATTAATCAATAATCAGATGTAAAAAAATGAAATCAAACAACAATAACAAAGGAGAGAGAGAGAAAAAAAACGAATAACAACAAGAACAAAACTTAATGAAAACAATCTAGCATTTTCTCGCCCCGAAAATGTATCGCCTGGTCCACTCTCGCTCTTATCGACACTACTCTGAGAATCTTTCTTTCTCTCTCTATTCTCGTATGTTCTTCTCCTCCTTTTTGCATTCTTTTCTCAGCCGAACCACAATTAAACAATTATATACGCGATACGATCATATTAAATGGGAGGGAACTTGATTTCCTTCCACAGACTTTCACATTCAAGATTCTCCGATTAATACCTGCGTTCTCTCTACCTCTTTCTTTATTTTTCTCTCTTTCTTTGTCTCTTTCTTTCTCTCTCGTCCCCCTCCTCTCTCTCTCTCAGGGAGGGAGGGAGGGAGGGAGGGAGGGAGGGAGGGAGGGAGGGAGGGAGGGAGGGAGGGAGGAGAGAGAGAGAGAGAGAGAGAGAGAGAGAGAGAGAGGAGAGGAGAGAGAGAGAGAGAGAGAGAGAGAGGAGAGAGAGAAGAAGAGAAGAAGAATGAGGAAGGAATGAAGAGAGAACATATAAAAGAACAATAAAGACAAAAAAAAGTAAAAAATCAGAAACTGAAAAAGGAATATCAGACGGAAATGGCGAATGAAGAAAACAATATAAAAATAAAAGGAATAAAAGGAAAATACAAAAGGAAAAAAGAAAACCAAAAAACCAAAAAAAAAAAAAAAAAAAAAAAAAAAAATCCGTTTCCACAAGGTGACACGGGACCTTGACACAAAAAAAGAAAAGAACAGAAAAAAAGATCAAGAGAAAGAAAGAAAAAGCGTTACGACAAAATATACTAATGAAAAAAAGAAAGAATTTTCAACAAAATGTACTAGCGGACAAAAAACGCACCTAAAAAAACGTTCAACAAAATATACACACGGGGAAAATAGTGCTAAAATTAGAAAAAAAAAACAGGATATACACACAAGAAAGAGAGAGAGAGAGAGAGAGAGAGAGAGAGAGAGAGAGAGAGAGAGAGAGAGAGAGAGAGAGAGAGAGAGAGAGAGAGAGAGAGAGAGAGAGAGAGAGAGAGAAATTTTTTTTTCTTACGCAGCCGAGGTGGTCTGTTGCATGAGGAGGCGGGCAGATTGCTTTTTATCTTGCATATATTGTTGTTATGTTTAATAATAAGTATTGGGAATGAGTCATAATCACCAGGGTCGCCGATGCTATGATAGTAACGACTAATGATACTAATAATCATCATTAAAATTCTTCAAAGGTCCTGTTTATAACCCATTCTGGAGTATCTAAAGTGTATACATTAGGCCAAATTTACCCTTTAAGTCCAGTAACATAACGGTTGAAAGATGAAGAAGAAGGGAGAGAAGTAGAAGATGATAAAAAAAGAAGTATAATAAAATCACACAGATTTACCACACAGAGTATATATACATTTACAAGTATATATTCTTATAAATTGCCTCATTATAGCGTCTTAATCAAGCGATAATACCAAACTAGCATCGAATCCCTGTCAGACGTCAGCGAGACCCGCGTTCGTGTAAGGAAAGACGGATTCCCGGATTCACGAGGCTAATCTCCCATCTCCTTCAACCGAAATGGCCAGATGATAAGGCGATAAGCCGATAAAAGAGACAAACGAAGGAGAGAAGGAAAGCTGGGAGAGAGATAAGAAGAGATAATCCCCCGAGAGGAGGGAGACAGAACGCGTCGCGGGAACAGGTTCGCCTTTTTAATCTCGCGATTTTATGCTCTTATCTGCTCTTATCTGGCGATCCTGCCATTCCTCCTCCCCCTCGCTCTTCCCCCTCCTCCCCTACCTCCCCCATTCTTGCGAACAATGCCAATAATGATAATGATAGCAATAACAACAATAACAAAGGCGAGAGATCATAACGATAACAATAACAACGAAGATAACGAGAATAATGCTAACAACTCTTAGTCTTCGCTCCCCCCCCCACACACACACAAGGTGAAAGCCAGAAGCGGCGTTCCTGCAGTCGGCGCCGAAGACAGCGGCCGGACCTTTTAAAATGTCAAATATGACAGGTCAGGCGCTGACAATTAAGGGGTCTAATTTCACACTCCTCGCGGGCCGGGACCATTAATGTCGCGCCGGAGAGGTGCCCGCGCCCTCCGAACTGACGGCGCGATGCTTTTCCGTGTTCTTTATGGAGGCTGCGGGGGTTCTCTCATCTCCATCTCTCTCTTGGTCTCTCTCCGTCTCTTTCTCTTCATTCTCCTCTTTCTTCCTTGTCTGTCTCTCACTCGCTTGTGTGCCTCTTTCTCTGTCAGTCGTTTTGAGTGCCTCTTTCTCTGCCTCATTTTGTGTGCCTCTTTCTCTGCCTCATTTTGTGTGCCTCTTTCTCTGTCTGTCTGTCTCTCTTCTTGCTTCCTCGACGTGGGTGGCAGTGTTTGAGTGCCTCTGCTTTCTCGATTCCTATTATCTCCTTCGTTTCTTCCTTCTTCTTCCAGGTGTTTCAGAGTTTACGAGATGTTAATCCAGGAATGAAAGAGCAGAGGAGTCAGTCCATTAGCAGGTTAGCAGGCAGAATCAGCAGTTAGAGGCAGCACCAGGTTATATTAACAAGAAAAAAAAGAAGAAAAAAAAAAAAAAAAAATCGCTCTTTTCTCAAAGCACTTGCACACTCGACCATAAGGGCTGCTTTCGGTTGTCTTGTACTCACTCGTAATAAGTCAAATAACTTTATTTTTTTTATTTTTTATTTTTTTTACTTTCCTATCTCTTCTGTTTTCCCACTTCTTAGTTCGCACCCATTTCTCTCCTGAAACTCAAAATCCCCGACGCTATCAAAACCGTAAAACCAGGGAGCATTATTTAACGTTTTTCGGTCGTTAGCTACACTCTCCCTCTCCCCCTTCCCTTCTTCTCCCCTCCTACTTCTCCTTCTAACCCCCCCTTTCCTATCCTCCTCTTTTCTCTTCCCCTAATATTCATCTTCCTCCATCCTTATCCTCTCCCTATCCCCTATCCTTCCTTCCGTACTTTACTTGCTACACTTCCTATTTCTCTCATCCCTCTCCCCTTCCCTCCTTCTCCCCTACATCTCTCTCTCTCTTCCCCTCCCTCTCCTCTCCTCTCCTCCCCTCTCTCCTTCTCCCCTTTACCGAGTCTCTCGTTTTCCCAAAATCCTCGAGTCATTGGCCTAGTTCTGAGTCTGCCACTTGCATGCATGACTAGCCAGCAAGTCGCGTGAGTGCGTGCGTGAGTGCGTGAGTGCGTGCGTGCGTGTGAGTGAGCGAGAGAATAGTAGTAACGCATTTTCGAAACTTCCTTTTTTTGTATCGAGTTTGATCTGGAATTGGTGTTAAGCGAAGAGAGGGAGGAGAGGAGAGAAGGGAGGAACAGGGGAGATAGACGGGTGGAGAAGAGGCTAGCTAGAGGAAGGAGGTAAAACGAAGGGAAGACAGAAGGAGAATAGGATAAACGGAGAGCCAGACGAAAGAGGAAGGAAGAAAGACAACGAGAATTAGAAGAACGAAAAAGGACAAACTGAGGAGCCACCAGAAGAAGAGAAAAAGATAAGAAAGAAGTCAGAGGAAAGAGAAAAGAGAAAAGAAGACCAGGGGAAAGACGAGAGGAAAGAAGACCAAGAAGGAACCAGAGGAAAGAGGAGGGGAGAAGGGAGCCAGAGGAAGGGGGAGGAGGAGGGGAAGGAGGAAAGAGGAGGAGGAAGGGGAAGGAGGAAAGAGGAGGAGGAAGGGGAAGGAGGAAAGAGGGAAGGAGGAAAGAGGGAAGGAGGCCAGGGGGAGCCAGAGAGCCGGAGGGAAGGCCGGGGAAGGAAGGACTTATGGCGGACATCCTTCGGGAGAGCTGAGGCGCAGAGACCCTGGACCGAAGCCGAGACCGAGCGTGGCGGGTCCTTAGCGCTCTTTGGGGTCTCAGCCGGACGGGCGTGCGGGCGGGACGGCGGGCGGGCGGGACGGCGGGCGGGCGGGACGGCGGGACGGCGGGCGGGCGCACACGGGCGGTTCGTGACTGAAATAGAACCAATGAAACAACGCCCCTTTTGTCTGAGTGTCCGGTATACGAGTACCTTTTTTTTCCCCCTCTCCCTCTTCCCCCCTTTTAGCTTTTCTTTCTCTCTCTCTTTTTTCTTTTTTTATTGTTCCTTATCTGCTTTTTCCCCCCTGTCTCTTTAGTTCTCCTCCCTCTCTTATTCTTCTTTTAACCTAATTTTCGTGAAGACGTGGTCTTTATAGGTCTACATACGTCGCTCGTGGAGGGAGGGTAAGGGGGAGGGAGAAAAGAGGGTGAAGGAGGGAGGGGAGGGGGGGGAGGGGGTGTTCTATAGTCTACTCGTGTCTACAGGGAGGCGCTGAGATTTTTTTTTTTTTTTTTTTGTAAAGAAGTGGTGTGCCTTGTTTCTTCTCTTTCTCACGCCTTCTCTTCTATCTTTCCCTCCTTCCTTTCTCTGTGTTTTTTTCCCTCCTATCTCCCCCTCCCTCCCTTCCCCTCACATACCTGTCTCCCGACGCCCTCGCCTCCTCCTCATTCTTCCCTCTTTCTCATTCGCTGCCTTTCTGTCTTCTGCCTCTCCGTTCTTTAGCGTTCTTTTGTCTTTTTCCTCTTTTAGTTAAGACCGTCAAGTCTTATTCCACAGAACGGCGCTTTTGTGAGTGTAGGTCTTGGTAAACGATGCAAAAAGTACACATACATACACGCACAAATGCACACGCACATAAAAGTACACGCACACATACAGAAGCAAAAACACTTTAGCAGATTGTGTGTGTGTGTGTGTGTGTGTGTGTGTGTGTGTGTGTGTGTGTGTGTGTGTGTGTGTGTGTGTGTGTGTGTGTGTGTGTGTGTGTGTGTGTGTGTGTGTGTGTGTGTATGTGTGTGTGTGTGTGTTTGTGTGTGTGTTTGTGTGTGTGTACACATGACTCCGGAATCTATGAAACTCACTAAACTTTTGAATCATCGACGGAAGAATTCTGAATTTCCAGCGAGAAAGAAAGAAAGAAATTAAGAGAAAGAGAAACATTGGAAAAATTCACGTCCGCATCTAGCACGTCGCCTGGCCCCCCCCACCCCCTTCCCCCCCAACCCTCCCTCCGTCCTTCTCCCACCTTCTTTCTCTCCTTCTCTCGCCTCGTACAAGAAGACGAACGAAGTAGGAAGGAGGAGGAAGAAGACGAAGAATGGGAGGACGAGGAGGGGAGGGGGGAGGGGGAGAAGAAAGGGGAAGACGGAGGGCCAAAGGGCAGGATCGAATTGCCCAAAAAGCGATCGATCTCCGGCCGTCACAGCCAGAAAGTGCGAGAACGGAGCCGCGGTTGCTACGGCGACGACTTAGGACGACTCAACACGACTTGAGATGACGCAGGACGACTTGAGGCGACCCGAAACGACCCCAAAAAAACAGAAATGGAACCCCAAAAAACGACCTAAAACGACCCAAGATTGCCCAATACGACCCAAATACAACTGAGACGACCCCGAAACGACCCCAAAACGACCCAGGATGCGTCCGAATCCCTCCCTCGGCCTAGGTCTCGGCTACAAGAACCCACTCTCTTTTAATTACCTCTCGACTGGCCAGTTCTTTTCTCCCGAATCCTCCCAGTCTGTCATCGCGGCAGAATCGATCACTTGTTTGCAATCGTTCAACGGCGCGACTTTTTCATTATCCCTGGACTTGCTTATTCCATAGGTATATTGATGCGTTTTCAGGTTTCTATTATTTATCAATATTATTATCATTCTTACAGTTCTCATTGTCATTAACACTATCATAATAATTATTATCATTATTTTCATAATTATCGCCATTATTGCTGTCATTATCATTCTTATCATTATCATTTTATTCCTTACTCAAACTATTTTAACGATTAAGAAGAGAAAATTGACCTAAAATCCCACTTAAGAAAAAAATTAACTCAAAGCGTGGATAATTAATCACTCACTTCTGTTCTAAAGTCACGATGTTTAAAATTATCAAATTATAAAAAAAAAAAAATTGTTTCTTCAGAAAATCGTTACTATTATTTTTTTTTTCTTTGATTCATTAATGTGTAGATTTCTCCAATTCATTTTTTTTGGGCGTCACGAGAAGTTAGAATTTGATTTTTATCTGTTAATTTTTTTTTTTTTTAGAAGAAAATGTAAAAGAGAAAGCTAAAATACATGATAGCGTGACTGATGAATATATGAATGCGTAGATAGAAAGATAGATAAGTATTATGAAAAGAGATAGAGTAATAAGCTTTTGAATAGACCCGAGACAGAAAGACCGGGCGAGAATGGAAGAGAGAAAGAGAGAGAGAGAGAGAGAGAGAGAGAGAGAGAGAGAGAGAGAGAGAGAGAGAGAGAGAGAGAGAGAGAGAGAGAACAGACATAGAAGAATTAAGAAAGAGAGAAACCGTAAGAAAGAAAGCTAAAAAAAAAAAAAAAAAAAAAAAAAAACCCAGACCGAGAGCCCCTCCTCCTTCCTTCCATAACACGCAAAAAAAGGGCTTAACACCGTCGGCCGGAGCTAATTACCGAGCTGCATCCACGTGATAAACTAGCGAAAGGGGTAACTTATCAATTAACAGCCGACGAAAAGGGGAATATAGGTATTGCTTATTCATCTTTTTGTATTTTATTTTATTTTTTTTCGTTTATTTTCTTTCCACTTTCTCTCTCTCCCTTTTTAATTTTCTCTGTTGGCTTTAATAAGAGACGGTGAGTAGAGGCTATATCGAGATGTATTTTTTATTGGGATTATAGAAAATGGGAATCTGCCAATTAGCGACCATTTTCAAATATAGAAAACGGGAATTCAGTCAGAATCGCCAACACAGAAAATGGGATACAAAAACGATTCCGTCTTTTCCTTTCCTTCCTTATAATTTTTTCCCCCCCCTCTACCTTCACCCCCTTTTTCCTTTAACCTTCTCTCTTTTTATCATCTCTCTTCTCCATCCTCTTTAAGCGGAATAATTGTACATATGCTCAGATCCGCAACATCCAGGTCATCCGCGACGGCGATACATCAAGACGCACTCCGCGGTCCGCACGAATTCTTGAGAGCGGACCGCTTCTCCCTCGCCTCCTTGCCTTCTTTGCGAAAGAGGGAGATAAAAGGAAAGAAAGAAGAGAGGAAGGGAGGGGAGACCGGGTGAAAGAAACGGAGGAAAAATATAGAGAAAGAGGAAGAGAGATTGTGTTATATCTAGTTAGCTAGCTAGGTAGATGGAGAGAGAGAGAGAGAGAGAGAGAGAGAGAGAGAGAGAGAGAGAGAGAGAGAGAGAGAGAGAGAGAGAGAGAGAGAGAGAGAGAGAGGGAGAGAGAGAGTGAGAGAGAGAGAGAGAGAGAGAGTGCAAGAAAAAAAAGCGAGAACGAGAGCGCCAGAGAATGGATCTTATCTCGGCCTTTAAGCACATTAGCTACAATTTGCGTTTTTTATGCCTTAATTTATACGTATACTTAAATTATCATACGTCTTGCCTCCACGTCACCTCGACCCGATCGAGAGCGCGCTGATGCCTCCTTCAGGTTCACTCCTTGGCTCCCTCGTCCCCCTCCTTCCCCCTCCCTTCCCCTCCTTCCCTCATTTTTTCCTTCGCCCCTTCCCTCCTTCCCTCATTTTTTCCTTCGCCCCTTCCCTCCTTCCCTCATTTTATCCTTCGCCCCTTCCCTCCTTCGCTCCTTCCCTCCTTCTGTCCTTCGCCCCTTCCCTCCTTCTGTCCTTCCCTCCTTCTGTCCTTCGCCCCTTCCCGGACTCGAGGCCAGGGGGGGGGGAGGGGACACAAAAGGGGAATTCCTATCGCTATTCCTTCTGTTTCCTCTGTCTAATGAACAAAGGGGGTCTTTTCCCCCTCCCATTTTTTAAGTTCAAGGGGATACTGGCTGTTCACTCTTTCCACTGTATTTCTTATTCATTCTTCGTTGTTTTTATCCTAAAGATCTACAAAGAAACGTGAACTATACATCTATTTTTTCTTCTTCTTTACTTGCTGTTCCATAAGAAAACGTGGGTTATACATCCCTCCAAACCTTCACCTTTTCCCTTAACTTTATTTAGAAAAAAAAAAAATTATATATACACCAAACCCTTCCACTCACTCCTTCTCACGTTTTCTCCCCTTAAAACCTTCTACTGTGCTCACCCTTTTCACCCTATTTCACCCTTCACCCCGGCTCATCCTGCCCGTCCTTACCCTTCATCAGGCTGGCTCGCTCGTGCGCCCAAATCACCCGTGTGTTGCTTTAATTACAATGTTCGGCGTCAAACCTCAGCACAGGCTGTTTTCCCCCTCTTCCCTCCCCCTCTCCCTCTCCCTCTCCCCTCTCCCTCTCTCTCTCCCCTCTCTCCCTCTCTCTCCCTCTCCTCCCTTCGCCTGCTTCTCCTGTTTGTATCTCCGAGCACTTTGTTTTTTCTCCTTTTTGAATTTTCTTTTAATTTATATTCTTTTCTTTAAAAAGAAATATATTCTTATGCTTTCCTTATCTCTCTGCTCTTCACTCCCTTTTCGTCTTTCTTCTTCTTCCTTTCTTCTCACACCCTCTTACGCTTCTGCCACTTATCCTTCTCCTTTTTGCCCTCCCCTCCTTCTCAACCCCCCCCCCCCAACCCACCTACCCCTCCTCCTTCCTCCTTCCTCCAAGCAAGCAAGCAGCGCATTCTTACGCGCAGATTAAATCACCAGGAATGAAAACCAGAGTAGAAAGTAATTATGAATCACGAGGCACTAAATAACACAGTTTATTGGCGCGGCCGCTAGATGGCAGCGCGAGGCGGCCGAGGAGCAGGCCGGGGCGCTAATGCTGATGGCGGCGACGCCTTAATTAATATAATTTCGCTGTCGCCAAAGCCCCTTTTTTTGCTCCGTATCGGACTGACGATAAAAGGGGTGATAAGCAGGTGATAAGGATCGCCTCGTAAAAATTGCAATAACAGCATTTCGGGAGACGTGGGAGGAGGAGGAGGATGAGGATGAGGAAGAGGAGGGGGAGGATGAGGAAGAGGAGGGGGAGGAGGAGGGTAAGGAGGAGGAGAAGGAGGAGGAGAAGAAGAAGAAGACAGAGGAGAAAATGAAGGGTATAGAGATATAAAACAGAAACAAAAAAACAACCCAAATCATGTGCAACACAAAGAAAAGACAAAAAAAAAAAAAAGGCAGAACAAAAATCTGAAAAAAGGGAAAGATAAAGAGAAAGAAAGAAAGAAAGAAAGAAAAAGAGAAGAAGAAGAAGAAGAAGAATTCTAGAGAAGAAGATAAAGGAGAAGCCAGGGAAGCAGACGAGGGCTGGAAGTGGCCTGTTTCTCCTTTATCACTCATCTGCTCCAAAAGCCAGCCAGCGAGGCCAAAGGGAACTGGATCGCCCTGCTTTGGCTATCAGGGCGGGGGGAAAGGGAGGGAGGGAGGGAGAGAGGGAGGGAGGGAGGGAGGGAGAGAGAGAGGGAGGGAGGGAGGGAGGGAGGAAGAGGAGAGCGAGAGAGAGGAGGGAGGAGGAGGGAGGAGGGAGGGAGGAGGGTGGGAGAGGGATTCGAGCAGGGAGGAGGGGGAGGGAGGGGAGAGGGGGAGGGAGGGAGGGAGAGAGAGAGAGGAGAGAGGAGAGAGAGAGGAGAGAGAGCGAGAGAGAGAGAGGCAGAGAGAGAGAGAGAGAGAGAGAGAGAGAGAGAGAGAGAGAGAGAGAGAGAGAGAGAGAGAGAGATGAAGAGGACAAGAGGGAGAGCGAGATTCGAGCTACAGGGAAGGAAAGGGGGAGGGAAGGCAGAGAGGGAGGGAAGGGAGGGAAGGCGGTGTGTTGTGTGCGTGAAGTGAAAGCGAGGTGCGCCGCGTGGCTGTCCATTGCAAGGAATTCTCAATTACCTTGTAAGTAATGACCGTAATACTTAGACCATTGCCACAGCCAGTATGACTGTGAGTGGTTACGGAAACGTAATGATAATCACAATGATTACTGTAAGTGTAATACAGATAGGGGATACAGTACGGGAAAAAAATGACATGTAATATGGTCATTTCTTTAGATTTTTTCCCCTCTCCTTCCCTCCCTTACCTCTTCCTTTCTTTCTCCTCCCGCCTTCCTCTATCCCTTCTTCAAGCCTTCCTTACCCTTCCCTCCTTCCCTCCTTTTCCCTTCCCTCCTCCCTCTCTCTCCTTCCTTCCCTCCTTCCCCTCCTCTCTCCCTACCTCCCTTTCTCTTCCTTCCCTCCTTCCCTCCTTCCTCTCTCTCCCCTCCCTCTCTCTCCCTTCCTCCCTCTCCCTCCTTCATTCCCTCTCTTATCCTCCCCTCCCTCTTTCCCTCCTTCCCCTCCTCCCCCTCTCTCCCTCCCCCCTTCCCCCTTTCCCCTCCTTATCACCTCAACTTGAAATTCTTTGTTTCCAGACTTATTTCCTGGTGATTTGCGGGCGGCAGCGGAGGGCGCGCCGTCTGCCTCGGTCTGTGGGCGGCGATAAGGAAGGGAGAGAGGGCGAGGGAGACAGGCGGACCCCAGAGACAGGAGAGAAAGGAAGAGAGTGAGAGGGAGGAGGGAAGGAGGGAGAGGGAGAGAGGGCGAGGGAGACAGGCGGACCCCAGAGACAGGAGAGAAAGGAAGAGAGTGAGAGGGAGGAGGGAAGGAGGGAGAAGGAGGGAAGGCGAGGGAGACAGGGGGACGGCAGCAAAAAGGAGAGGGAAAAAGAGAGAGTGAAGAAGAAGGAGGGAGAGGGAATGGGAGTGAGGGAGTGAGGGAAGGAGAGTGTCAAAAAGAGAAAGAAAGAGAAAAACAAGAGAGACAAATAAAGAAAGAGAAGGGACGCAAACACGAAGAGAGAGAGAGAAAAAAAAACGAAAATAAAATAAAAATACAAACGACACTCAAAAAAAAAAAAAGAAGAAAAACAAACAAAACTGGGAGACACACAAGACGTTCTTGAATCTCATCTCAAAATAGAAGAGTTTACCTTCGCAGAGACAGAAACTCTCCTCTCGCTCGTGACATATGGCGTGACAGGAAAGTGTAGTAGCGGGAAGGGGGGGGGGAGGGAGAGAGAGGGGAGAGACGGAGAAGGAGAAAGAGGAGGGGAAGAGGAAAAGGAGGAATAGGAGGAGAGATGAGGATGAGGAGGGGAGAAGAAGAGGGAGGGAGAGAGGAAAAGGAAGATGTGTGTGTGTGTGTGTGTGTGTGTGTGTGTGTGTGTGTGTGTGTGCCCGTGTGTGCGCGCGTGTGTACACGTATCACAATATCTGTTTATTGTCTATCTGTCTCTCTTTTTCTCTACCTACCTATCTACCTATCTCTTCTCTCTCTATCTCCCTCTCTTCTACTCCCTCGATGACGTCACAACCGCCACACCGCACGACCGCGAAGGTTGCACCCCCCCTCCCCCTCCCTTACCCCCGCTCCCCCTCCTTCCTCACGCGTTTTCGTTAAATAACATAGCAAGGTGGGAGGGAGGGGGGCGTCGGACTGCTATGGAATAGGAGTGTAATAACTGGGGAAGAAGGGGGAGGGGGAGAGGAAGAGTAAAGAAGGAAAAAAAAGAGAGGAGAAGAGGAAAGAATAAACGAGAGAAGGGAGAGGGAAGTAAAGGGAGAATAGGAAGGAAGAAAGGGGAGGAAGAAATAAAAGAGAAGAGAGGAGACGAGGAATGAATAAAAGAGAGAGGAGAAGAAGGGGAGGAAAGAAGAGGGAAAGAAGAGAAGAGAAGAGAAGAGGAAGGGATGAAAAGGGGAAGAAGAGGATAAATACGGAAAGAAAGGAAAGAGAAAATATGGGAGACGGGAAAGAAGCAGAGAAAAGAGGAGAAAAGGGACAAATAGATAGAAATAGACAGAAAAAAATAAGAGAATGGGGGAAGAAGGAAAGAGAGAAGAGAAGATGGAGGATGGCTATGGCTTGACACTGTCCGATCTGTCAGCTTGTGGTCATAGCAGCATCATTTAGGGTAATTTGGTCGCCTCCATGTATGTATGTGTGTGAGCGTGTGTGTGTGTGTGTGTGTGTGTGTGTGTGTGTGTGTGTGTGTGTGTGTGTGTGTGTGTGTGTGTGTGTGTGTGTGTGTGTGTGTGTGTGTGTGTGTGTGTGTGTGTGTGTGTGTGTGTGTGTGTGTGTGTGTGTGACAGATAGATAGATAGATAGATAAGGAGATAGATAGATACATACATACATAATGAATGCGAAAAACAGAGAGAAAGCTTAGAGTATCGCTGTTGAACGCTACAATAAATGAGAAATAAAACAATAAAAAAAATATATATATATACGAAAAGAGAGAAAAAAGGAGAATTAAAGCGATCGAGAGGACAGAGTGACGGAGATCACACGTCCAGTGATGATTTCGTGACGCGTCGGGGCCGGGCCGGGGGGAGAGGGGGGAGTTACGTCACACGCAGATAACTGTCAATGAGAGGGAGGGAGAGGGAGGGAGAGGGAGGGAGAAGGAGGGAGAGGGAAGGAGGGAGGGAGGGAGGAAGAGAAGGGATGGAGGAGGAAAAAAAGAGGAGAGGGGAGAGAACTATGGAAGGGGGAATTTTGAGGAGGAGGAGGAGGAGGAGGAGGAAGGTGGGGGAAAAGAGCGAATGGGAATAAAAATAGGAGGAAGGAATGGGAAGGGGAAGAGGAGGAAGAGGGGGTAGGGAAATGAGAGAGGGGAAAGAACGTGGAAGAGAGGGAAGGAGGAAAGACGTGTGAGTGAGGCTTGCCTACGCCCGTAATGACACGCACATCGCCGACAAACACAAGCGTATACAAGCGCCCGCACCCGGAAACAAGCCGAGGCGCATTGCAACGGCTTGCAACGTGCACAGGCTTGCAGAACAGACAACCTTGTCAAGTCGGCCCGATTCGACCCCCCCGCCCGCCCGCGCGCCGTGTCCCTGGAGACCGCAGAGGCCAAGCTCACCTGCCAACGCCCAGCAAAATGACCTCTATAGCAGCGTCCCCTTCGAGGTCCCATAGGCGGGCTTTCTGCGACCCTCGATATTATGTGGTCCAAGCGATATCATGTGCGTATGTAGGTGACGACACGGCGCTTATATGCTCGCTCTTACATGTTTTTGAGTGTGTGCGAGCAGGTCAGTATGCATATAATTTCCATATAATTTCTGTGCGCATGTGTGAGTTTATTCCGGCGTGTGGTAATGTACACACACGACTGTGCGCGCATTCTTACGGCGTATGCGTGTGGGACAATGATGGGTGAGCGTGTGCGTGCGTCCGCGTGTGTGCGAGTGTGTTTGTGTCTGTGTGCACGCGTGTGTGCGAGTGTGTTTGTGTATGTGTGTACGCGTGTGTACCCGGGTGAGACGAGCAGTGTCGTTGACTCGCGCTTTTACAAAAGTGGGGCCACCACACGGCCGGCGCGGGGGGTAGGGATGGGGGAGAGAGAGGGGAGGGTGCGGGAGGCTGCAGGCTGCATGTATAGTTCTTGTCCATTTAATTTCCATGTAACTGTACACCCTGGACGAGCTGGGGGAGAAAACGGCAAGAGGAGAGAGGAGGCGAGAGGAAGGGGAGGAGGCGGAGGAGCGATAAGAGGAGGACGAGAGGGAGAGGAGGAGGCGGAGCAACGATGAGAGGAGGGCGAGAAGAAGAGGAGATGGCGGAGGAACGACAAGAGGAGACCGAGAAGGAGAGGAGGAGAGGGACGGACGGAGAGAGAAAGCGAGAGAGTGCCACAGCCTCCCCGTCAGGAACCGCGGCAGAGAGAGGAGAACGAAGGGCGGCGGGAGAGAGAGCAGGAGCGGCAGCAGATTTAGGAGGCAGCAGGAACAGCGGGAACTGAACCTCTAGATCACCTCGGTCAAAATGAGAAGAGAAAGACGAAAAAAAAGAAAAAATGAGGAAGAAAAATACAAGAAGAATAAGGACAATAAATCATAAAATGATAGAAGAGAGAAAAAGTGTCGATGAGAAAATAAGAAGTAAAGAAAAAGAAGAAGAATGGACGAGGAATCGCAAGAGAGAAAGAGGGAGGGAGGAAGGGAGGAAGGGAGGGAGGGAAGGGGAAGGGGGAAGGGCGGGGGAGGGCGTGGATGCCGAGGTGCGAGAGCGAGGGAGGCGGGGGTGGTAGGCCATGGTCAGGGAGGGGGGGGAGCAGGGAGGTTACTGGGAACTTAGTGGGGGGTTGGAGAGGGGGGAGGGAGGGAGGGAGGGAGGGGCAAGGGGGGATACAGGTTGCAAAGGCAGCTTTATCTGTGCTTGTGTCAGAGTGATGCAACAGAGAACCAACCCCAACACCCATCACTCGCTCGGAGGGTGGGAGAGGGGGGGGGAGAGGGGGGGGGGAGAGGGGGAGAGGGGAAGGGGGATGGGAAAGGTGTGGGAGGGAGAGAGGAGGGCGGGAGGAGGGCGGGAGGGAGGGAACACACCTGGCTTGTGCGCTTATTAGGGCGAACTGAACGATACATATCCGAGGAAGGGAGAGGGAGAAGAGCAAAGGGGAGAGAATGGGAGGGAGGGAGGGAGTAAATGAGAATAGGAGGAAGAGAGAGAGAGAAAACGAGAATGAAAAAATACAGTAAAGGATTACAGAAGATTGTAAATAAGAGAGAGTGAGCGAGTGAGAGAGAGAGAGAGAGAGAGAGAGAGAGAGAGAGAGAGAGAGAGAGAGAGAGAGAGAGAGAGAGAGAGAGAGAGAGAGAGAGAGAGAGAGGAAATGCAAGAGGAGATTAGAATATTCAATAAAACCCCAATGACTCTGCAAATTTCGAAAATTCTCCCGTCCTTTCGAGCGCTCCGATCAAGTGCAACAAGCAGCACGGGAGACAGTGTTAAATACGAACAAATTAACCGAAGAATAAAGAAAACAAAACACCCAACACCGACCAGCGATCTCGTGCGTTCCCTTGCGTCATTCTGCGTCACTCTGCGTCACTCTGCGTCACTCTGCGTCCTTTGCGTTTCTCTTCCTCTGCGTCGCTTATTCGGTCTCTCGGCATCCTTCGCCTTCCTTCAAGTCCAAGGAAATTTCCTCCCCTTTTTTCCCTTCGCAAAAGCCAAGAGCGTTAGATCCAAAATTTCCTTTCTTTTTTCCGCCAAGGAGGTCGAGAGTATGACACCCATGAAGGCCGCCATCGAGAGAGAGAAAAAAAAGAGGGAGAAAGAGAGAGAGAGAGAGAGAGAGAGAGAGAGAGAGAGAGAGAGAGAGAGAGAGAGAGAGAGAGAGAGAGAGAGAGAGAAAGAGAGAGAGAGTCACAAAGTCGACGGTTTGTTTTCTCGCGTATTTTGCACATTCTTTTCTTCTTGCTCATCAAGGCACGGGATATGTATGTTTTTTTTTTTTCTTTTTTTGCGTGCGTTTACGTATGTGAACGTATGTATATGCGCGTTAGTGTATGTATGATAAAGTGTAGGTGTGTGCAGGAGTATGTTCATTTTTATTTTTGTTCTAATTTCCTTTAGCTACGGTAAGCGCGTGAAAAGGGATGCCAATTTTTCCTCTCTTCCTTTTTCTTCACGGTGGTGTTTTGTACACAATACCGTTTGTTTAAAAACAGGAAGCCTCTCATGGGAAATTTAAACTTCGGAAAATTCGCCATTCGACAGCGCTGCGGGTAGATGACTCTCCATTTCTGACAGTGTTTCACCGGGGTTCGATATCTTTTGGACCCAGCTGCCACAGGGGATCCGCGAAATCTATCTAATACAATTAATAAAAAGATTAGCTTGGTGGTCGAGGCATAATTCACTCGTTCCCTGCGCTGTTTCCGAGAACGGCCGCGAGATGGCTCTGGCGACACCGGGAACTAAGTCGAAGGTTTGCCGTTCATCCATTGCGAAAATGATTATTCTGTTCCTGGACACCGCAAATTCACTCTAGTGTTTGCCGGGGATTATATAAAGTCGATGAGATTTCTTTTTTTTCCTTTACAAATATGGTCTTCCTTAAGAGATCTGACGAAGGGAGAGGTGGAGGATGAGTGAGATAGGTGGGGTTTGTCGTCCGTAGAGTTTAGCCGAGCATCTTGGAGGGGATGCGAAGTGTGTCGGAGTTACTTGCCAGAATGTTGAGTCAAATAACTGTTTCTCTCTCTCTCTCTCTCTCTCTCTCTCTCTCTCTCTCTCTCTCTCTCTCTCTCTCTCTCTCTCTCTCTCTCTCTCTCTCTCTCTCTCTCTCTCTCTCTCTCTCCTCTCTCTTCTTTTCCCTCATTCCCTCCCCCTCTCTCACACGCTCTCACTCTCCCTTCCTCTCCCTCCCCGTCGCGAGCAGCATGTTAGTCTCGGATTAATACAGCACCAAAGCTCAAAATCCCACAAAGTTATTAGTAATTAGAAACGTACTCAAGAATCATGTTCATACCTTCGTCGTGGTGGCCAGTGGCGCGATCTGAGAGGGAGAGAGAGACAACATGGCTGTAAAAAAAAGTCTTCAACTCGAATGCTCATCGGCTAACCTTTTTTTTTATCGCATAAACCAAAGACAATCGTACAAATGTCACACATTTAAGAAAAAAAAAACAACGGAAATAAAGACAATACGAATAAAACAACAACAAAAAGATGAATAAATGATAAAAATCGTACATGATCTTAAAAAAAGAAATATGATTTCTTTCATTTTTGAACGACAACTGTTCAGAACGAACCCTTTACGAGCACATAGAGGTTTCATTCGCAAAATCAGTAACAAAGAATAAAAAGAGAGACAAAGCCGTCATGCACAATGCACAATAATGATAATGAAGATAAACACAGAATGAGAATAATGGTGATAATAATGATAATGATGATAAAAGTCGCGAGGCAAAGCATCCCAGCCACTAACCATGCCACAAAGAACCCATTATCCTTCGTTTGTTTGTTTCCTTGTTTTGCTCTTAGCAATGAGACCTATGAGACCAGCCTCCCCCCCTCACCGTCCCCTTCCTTTCCCCCTCCCCTCCTCCTCCCCCCTCCCCCCTCCCCCACCCCGGCCCGACGGTCTACCTCCAAGGTCTTGGGGAATTAATTTCATATTTCTTGCTAGTTTCTTTTCTCTCCGTCATTGTTATTCTTATTTTCTTTCCTTTTCCATCTTAATTATTCCTAATTATCCTTCTGCCTCTTCTGCTTTCTCCATTTTTCTTCTTTTTCTCTGATTTTGTTTTCCGTTCACCCTCTCTTCTCCTAATCCGCTTCCCTCTCTTCCTCCTTCTCCTCCTTTCCACTTCAACCTCCTCCTCCACCTCCTCCTTGTCCACCTTCACCTCTTCTTCCTCCCCCTCCTCTTTCTCCTCCTCCCCCTTCCCCTCTTCTCCCTCCCTCCCTCCCTCCTCCCTTCCCCCTCCTCTTTCTCCTCCTCCCCCTTCCCCCCTTCTCCCTCCCTCCTCCCTCCCTCCTCCCGAACCTCATCCCCCTCCTCTTTCTCCTCCTCCCCCTTCCCCCTTCTCCCTCCCTCCCTCCCTCCCCCTTCCCCCGCCTTCACCTCCAAAGGCCAACGGGAAACCTGGACACGTTCGACCGATCTTTTGCTTTGAGGTTTTTAAGATTATTGTTTTTATCGGGTTTTGTTTTTGTGTTTACTTAGAGTACGCGTTTAAATCCGACGCAGGATGGGAGAGAGGAAGAGGGGGAAAGGGATAAAGAGAAATGATGGATGGATGGATGGAGGGAGGGAGGGAGGGATAAGGACTGGGAGAAAGGAGAGAGAAGGAGGGAAGGAGGGAGAGAGGGAGGGAGGGAGTGAAGGAGGAAGGGAAGAGAGATAGAAAGAAGATAAAGGAGGGGAGGAAGAGTGGGGGGAGATGGAGGGAAATAGGGAGACTGGAGGAACAGGGAAATATCCTGAAGTTACAGGTGAAGAACGAGAGAATGAAAAGTAAGCAAGAGAATGGGAGAATGAGAGAATGAGAAGAAAAGGAGAACGATCGAACAGAATAAAAGAATGAGAGAATGAGAAGAGAATGAGAAAAAAAGGAGAGAAGCGAACGAGAAAAGGAAGAGGAGGAGGAGGAGAAGGAGGGGAAAGAGAAGGAGAAGGAGAAGGAGAAGGAGGAGGAGGAGAAGGAGGAGGAGAAGGAGGAGGAGAAGGAGGAGGAGGAGGAGGAGGAGGAGGAGGAGGAGGAGGAGGAGGAGGAGGAGGAGGAGGGAGGAAGGAGCGTTTTTGCGCCGCGTGACGTGATGCTGGAGCGGCGCCGAGATCTGACGGCGGGTTTCTTCTCCAACACTCGCTCGTTCGCTCGTGCTCGCCCTCCCTCTTTTTTTTTCTCTCTCTCCCTCTGTTTACTCGCTGCGCTAACTGTATCGCCGTTTAACTACCGGATTACGCTGCTACGCTGTCCGGGAAGGCGAGTCCTGCTCCATCCGATTACCGGGAAGTACAGGCGAGAGCAGACTCGGGAGTCATTCAAGGCTGGAGTGGCGTCATGGTCCATCTCTCTCTCTCTCTCTCTCTCTCTCTCTCTCTCTCTCTCTCCTCTCTCTCTCTCTCTCTCTCTCTCTCTCTCTCTCTCTCTCTCTCTCTCTCTCTCTCTCTCCCTCTCTCTCTCTCTCTCTCTCTCTCTCGCCTCCTCTCTCGCTCCCCTCTCTCTCTCTCGCATTCTCTCTTTCTCTCTTCTCTCTCTCTCTCTCTCTCTCTCTCTCTCTCTTTATCTTCATATCTACCTTTGTTTGTTTTCCTGTCTTTCTTTCCTTTTCACGTGTCTCTTCTTTTTTTATTGTTCTTTTATTCTTTGTTTTTTCTCTGTTACCGCCGTCTCCCTTCTCTGGAAATTTCCCTTTTTTTCCTTTCTTGACTCCCACATTTTGTCTGCTTTTCCCCTCTTCCTCTTTCCCTCTCCTTCTCTTCCTTTTCCTTCCTCCCTCCCTCCCTCCCTCTCTCTCTTTCTCCCTCTCCCTCTCCCTCTCCCTCTCCCTCTCCCTCTCCCTCTCCCCCAGAAGCGTGCGGCTGGCGAGCGACACGGTCCACCTGCCTCACGTTGCTACGAGACGCAACCGCAGAAGTCAACGTCAACTCCTCCGATTCAACCTTTTTTGAAGTCAAGTTCTGACACCCGTTATATGCTAACCCCCTTCACCCTTCCCCCCTCGCCCACCCTTCTCCCTCCTTCCCCTTCACCCTTTCCCCCCTCATCCTTCTCCCCTCCTCCGCAATCTCCTTCCCCCTCTTCCTACTTCCTCCCCTTCACTCCTACCTTCCCCCCCCTCTCCCGCCTTCACATTGCTTCTAATTCCTCATCTTTACTTCTCCCCTCTTCCTCTCTCCCTCTCTCCTCTCTCCTCCCTCCTCCCCCTTCTTCCTTCACCTTCGTCTTACGCGACCTCCGGAACCTAGCGAGGTCGCTGCCGAAGAAGTGGTAGATGGGGTAGTTTGATAGATAGGAGAGAGAGAGAGAGAAGGAGAGGATGAGAGGAGAGAGAGAGAGAGAGAGAGAGAGAGAGAGAGAGAGAGAGAGAGAGAGAGAGAGAGAGAGAGAGAGAGAGAGAGAGAGAGAGAGAGAGAGAGAGTCGACATAATGGTGCCAGAGAGCGTGTGGGATGCGGGGGAGGGAAGAGAAGGTGGGGGAGGGGGTGGGGGCGAAAGGGGGAGGAGGATGGACAACAAAGGGCTATAGAGAGAAAGAACTCGCCACCAATGCAAGGTACGAAAGTGAATAGAAAGAGATAAAAAAATAAAGGGGGGGGGGGGGGAAAGAGCGAGAACCCAGTCACAAAGGTAGGAACGAAATACATGTAGCATGATGAGGTGGCGAGGAAAGCAGGGTGGACAAGGGGCGGCGGGCGAGGGGCGAGCTGGCAGAGAAGATGCAGTGGTACAAACATCAGCATTGGCTGGGTAATCCCCTGTCGAACCCCCTTCCCCGTCCCCCTTATCCCCCTCCCCCTCCCGTCACAGGTCCGGCCAGTCCAAGCGTGACGTCGGCGGGGTGGCTTGCGTCCTTCTGATCATTACAGCGCCATTTCCAAATTCATTTTCGAGTGGCCCCATTCATCGGTCTCCATTGACGGAGAGAGGCATGCGTCGAGAGCAGGCGGCGGAGGCACAAATGCACACCTTCATGACCTTCATTTACTGATTTATATCACGCGAAGTCGCCTTTTGTGCGCCGTAGTTGAATCGAAATTGATATCCCGTAAAAAGAACATAAATTGTGACGTCTCCCCCTCCGCCCGCTCTCCCGGTTGCTTCATGCATTAGTTCCGACCTCACTGTTATCAGATCTTCCCTCTTCTCTCTTCTGTCTCTTCCCTCTTCTCCTGCTTTATCTCGCGCAAGCAACTGCTCGCCGCTTTCTCACGTAACCCATTCATCTCCGACGTTCGCTAATTCGCTCGGCGGCGGCGGATGTCACCCGAGCGAACGCGGCCTTCGACGTTCGTTCGGCTTCGCTTGGCTTCGCTTGGCGTGTGTGCCTGCGCTTGCCTCACACCTCCTCCGCCTCCTGGGCTCCCTTGCCTCTCTTCCCCTCTCGCTGCCTCCTCTCCCTCTCCGGCTCTTGCTCTCTTTTCGTCTGTCTCTCGTTTTTTCCCCGTTCCTCCTTTAACCCCTTTCTCTCTCTCGCTCTCCTTTTCCCAGTCTCACTCCCTCCCTCCCTCCTACTCTCCTCTCTCTCCCTCTCCTCTCCCTCTCTCCCTCTCCCTCTCTCCCTCCGAAGACCATCTGCGTCACTCGCCCGTTTTTAGCGCGTTTAAATCTCCGACAACAAAGCGGCGCGCACGCGCTCCGGCTCCCTCGGGGCGCATGGCAACCTCGAACGGCTTTTCTTGCGCGTCGGGCGGAGATGCAGGCCCTTGGGAGGCTTTTGCAAGCTTTTAAAACTTATTGGAGGCTTTTTAAAGGCATTTATGAGGCTTTCTAAACGTTTTATGGGGGGGGGGGAGAATTTCTTCAGGACTTCAAGGGAGCAATTCAAAGGATTTCAGAGTCTTTTTCAGGCTCTTTGCGATTTTCGAGAAAGCTTTTTTTTGCAGGATTTTGAGGCGGTCTTATCGCACCGAGGGGTAAGAAGGGGATTTATGGGCGCGGGGGCCCGGCGCCGCCGATGCTGGAAGCGATAGTGTCTCTCGGGCAGCAGGAACTCACACACACACACACACACACACACACACACACACACACACACGCAAACACACACACACACACATGCATATACTCACTCATGTATGTATATATGTATGTACACACATCACATACACCAAGGGCGCCTGCCCATCGCAGCGGCGTCACAGGCGGCTGCGCCATCTAACGCGCGTCGCGAGCCTCGACGCAGCGGGCGCAAAAATCACGAAAGTCTGAGATGTACAGTTGCAAAATGTAACAAAGTTCCCCGGACTGAACACTGAGGTACAACTTCTTGCACAAACAATGTACCGAAAGTGCGTGCGTGAGTGCGTGAGTGCGTGCATGCTTGCGTACCTGCAGACAGGTGTGGGAAGACAGTTTGGGTCCGTTTTTGCAATGGCAGATTCCCTCGCAAGATCTCCTTAAGGATGACGAGGGAGGAGGAGGGGAGGAGGAGGGAGGGCGAGGAAGAAGAAAAGGAGGAAGAGGAAGGGAAGGGGGAGAAGGAAGAAGAGAAAGAAGAGGAGAAGGAGGAGGGGGAAGAAGAGGAGAAGGAAGGAGAGGGGAAGGCTCAAAGGCGAGGTTTGAAGTCCTGAAGGAGTTTATTGTGCAGCAGGAGAGGCCAGCATCACGAAGCGGGTCACAGGAGGAGAGAGGAAAGGGGGGAGAGGGGTAGTTAAAAGAGGAGAGAACAGAAGGAAGGGAGGAGGAGGGGGGAGAGGGGAGGGAAGCGAAGAGAGAAAGAGAGAAACTAAGGAAGGAAAGAAAAGTAGCAGCGGATAATCTTTGTGTACAACTCTTCTTTTAGAGAAGAGTCCTACGCCCTCTTTAACAACGCCTCCCTCCCCCTTTCCCTCCCTCGCCTCCTCTCCCCTCCTCCCCTTCCCCTCCCCCTCCCTTTGTGACACGGCAGCGGCATCGCTTCCTCTCCGCTCCTTTCGATCGCCTTCGCTCGCATGCTCCATCACGCGGGGCGGCGGCCGCGGCGGCGCCGAAAGCAGACGAACGATAGCGAAACGCCGCCGCCGTCGCCGCCTCCCGCTATCTCTGGGCCTCTCGCGAGTGCCGTTCGCCAGCAAAGGTCGCGGGTCGCCTCGGACGCCGTCGGAGCGTCCGCAAGCAGGCCGCCCGTCGTCGTCGCCCGTCGGGGCGTCGGTGGGCGGGGCGCGCGGCCGTCGGGGAATCGATCGGCGTCCGTCGGGCCTCTCGGACAATGGCGGCCGCAGAGGATCTTCTCACAGCCGTCAGACGCGAACCGGAAGCGCGGAGGGCACGGGGGAGATTGTGATCGAGGACAGGTACTTGTCCTCTCCCTCCCCCCCTCCCCTCCCCCTCCCCTCCCCCTCTCCTGTCTCTCTGTCTCTTCCTCCTCCTCCTCCTCTTCCTCCTACCCTCTCCCACCCGCTCAACCGCCCTCCCGCCCACCACGACGAACGCCGCCGCCCTTCCGGTGTGGTGTGGAAACGCGCGCCCACGCCCTCGATACGAGCAGCCTGTACCCTCCTCCTCTGTCTGGCCCAGCACGACTTCCAGCCTTCCCTTTATTCCTTCTTCAGGATGGCTTTCCCTCCTCCCGCGTCTGTCTCCTCGCATTTCCACGGAGAGATGTCAATAGCGAGATGTCATTTCGAGCCGAAGGAAGTGATAACTAATTCCTGGATGAGATTCCGTTACCGCATCATTTTCGAAAGATGACACCTTGATAGCACTTGTATCTATCAAACTCATTATCCTTCTTCCTCTCCCAAAAGCCACGAATCACTCTACGCTCTCAAACTCTTTTTATTCTTTTCGATATCGCCTTTTCCTTCGCAACATATTCGTCTACATAATTCCTAATCCTTTCTTTCGTTCGCTTAGACACATCATCATCACTCAGACCAAGTTCTCCTGTCACCATTACCCCATCCCCTTTCTTCCTATCTTCTTCTTCCCTCTTTCTATCCTCTTCCCTCTTTCTTTCTCTTCTCTTTTGACCTTTCCATTCCCTTTTCTTTTCCCCCTCTAAGCCTTCTCCTCTCCTCTTCTTCCCATTATCTCCCCTCTGCTTTTTCCTCGTCTCCTCCTTCCTTTAACCCATCTCCTCTCCTCTCCCCTCTCTCTTCTCTCTTCTCCCTTCTCCTTTCCCCCCTCTCCTCTACCAATCCCCCCACCCATCACCACCACCACCAACACAGCACCTCGAACGGAAGTCGGAGGACAGTGTTGAGGAATCTGTAATGAGAGCATTGTTTTGCCACACAATACCCCGTTTTTCTCCCTCTTTCCTTCGCTCGGTCTTTCCTCCTTCCCCGCGACGGCAAAGCACCTCGCTTTTGGGAGGATTTTCAGGAGGAGGAAAAGGAGAAGGAGGGGGAAGAAGGGGGGGGAGGAGGAGAAGGAAGGGGAAGAGGGGGGATGATGATGATGATGATGATGATGATGATGATGATGATGATGATGATGATGATGATGATGATGATGATGATGATGATGATGATGATGATGATGATGATGATGATGATGATGATGATGATGATGATGATGATGATGATGGAGATGAGGAGGAGGAGGAGGAGGAGGAGGAGGAGGAGGAGGAAGAGGAGGAGGAGGAGAAGGAAGGGGAAGATGGGAGAGGAGGAGGAGGAGGAGGAGGAGTAGGACGAGGAGGAAGAGAGAAGGGTAAGAAGGAGAGAAAAAGAAGAGGAAAGGAGAAGGGGGACTAGGGAGAAGTATAAGAGAGGAGAAAAAGGAGGAACAGAAGAGAGCAAGAAAGAGAATGGAAAGAAAATGGGAAGAAGACAAGCAGGAGGGAGAGAGGAGAAGGGATGAAAAGGTGTGATGCAAATTATCTATTTCCACTCTCTTTATCTCCGCCCCTTATTATTTCTTTTCATCGTGTACCACTTCCTCACTCACCCCTGTTATAATATATCGTCATTATAATAAATCTCATTAATTTTATTGAAAAACGGAAAGAGAGAGAGAGAGAGAGAGAGAGAGAGAGAGAGAGAGAGAGAGAGAGAGAGAGAGAGAGAGAGAGAGAGAGAGAGGGAGAGAGAGAGAGAGAGAGAGAGAGAGAGAGAGAGAGAGAGAGAGAGAGAACAGACAGAGAGTGAGAAGATAAAAATAGAAATGAGAAAATCGAAGGAAAAAGAAAGCGAATCGAAACAACTCGAATAACTAAAGCAAACCCAACACTGATCCCTAGCAGTGAACCCCCCCCACCCCCCCAAGAACCGAGAACCCCCGAAAGCGAGGGAAAACGGCTCGGTGTTCGCCATGACAATAAAACGGCATCGGAGGGCCATCAAATCCCCATCAGGCGCCATATCTCCCCCGTCGGTATCGTGATGTGTCTCTACACGCCTCGAGAAGACACTCGAAAGTTCCATTTCCTTTCTCGTCTCTCTCTCTCTTTCTCTCTCTCTCTCTCTCTCTCTCTCTCTCTCTCTCTTTCACTTTCTTTCTCTCTCTCTTTCCTTTTCTTCCTCTCTCCCTCTTTTCTTTTTACTCTCTCTCTCTTTCCTTTTATTTCTCTCTCTCTTTCCTTTTCTTTCTCTCTTTCTCTTTCCTTTTCTCTTTCTCTCTCTCTCTCTCTCCGGATGTTCTCCGGATTTGTTTTAATTTCATTATCTCGCCTTCGTGTATGAAATTTAGTCATTCCCCTTTTTCTTCTTACATTTTCACTTTAATCCATGTATTTTATTTAACATATCTCCTAAATCAATTCATTTAGCTCTACCAAAATTATTTCTATTCGCCCCACTTTCTCAATCTATATCATTCAGCAGCCATTCCGCGTATGTACAACTATCCTCATTATTTTCCTATATCCATTTAAATATTCATTCCTGAGTTGAGCCACTGTTCTCTCGTTCTCGGCTCCCACCTGTTCCATCCTTCGTTATATTTCCCGAAGCGAGATAATGAGGGAGAGAGGAAAGGAAGGAGGGAGGAAAGGAAAGAGGGAGGGGGGTAGGGAGGGAGGGAGGGAGGGAGGGAGGGAGGGAGGGAGGGAGGGAGGGAGGGAGGGAGGGAAGGAGGGAGGGAGGGAGGGAGGGAGATGGAGAGAGAGAGAAGAAAGAGAGTGATACAGATAGATAATTAGATAGAGAAATAAATAGGAAGACAGATGGAGAGATAAATAGAGAGATAGGCAGATAGAGTGATTGATAGATAGACAGAGAGAGATAAATAGATAAAGAAATAGATGGACAGATAAATACAGAACGAGCGAGGGCCACATCCGGGGCTCCCGCAGGTGCCGCGTTCGCTAACGGTTCTCGCTCTTGGTCCTACGACGCCTCGCATCCCTCTCCCCCCTCCCCCTCCTCTCTCTCTCTCTACTTCTTTCATCGATTCTTTCTCTCTCCCTCCCCTCTCCTCTCTCTCTCTCTCCTCCTCTTCTTTTTACACCTGTCTTCCTCTTTGCCTTCCTCTTCCCCCTCCCCCTCCTCTCCTCTTCCTCTTCTCTCTCCTCCTCCGTCTCTTTTACACCTGTCTTCCTCTTTGCCTTCCTCTTCCCCCTCCCCCTCCTCTCCTCTTCCTCCTCTCTCTCTCTCCTCCCTAATTTCTTTTTCCACCTGTTTTCCGCTTCCCTTCTCTTCTAACCTTTCTCTTTCCTTCTCCCCATCCTCCCCTTCCTTCCATCCCATTTTCTTTCCCCATTTCACTATTTTTTTTTTTTACATTCTCGCGAACGATGAAGGGAGAAGGAGGGAGGAGGGAGAAGGAGGGATTAGGAGGGAGAAAGGAGGGAGAAAGGAGGGAGAAGGAGGGAGAAGGAGGGAGAGGAGGGAGAAGGAGGGAGATGGAGGGAGAAGGAGGGATTAGGAGGGAGAAGGAGGGAGAAAGGAGAAGAAGGAGGAAGAAGGAGGGAGAAAGGAGGGAGAAGGAGGGAGAAGGAGGGAGAAGGAGGGAGAAGGAGGGAGAAGGAGGGAGAAGGAGGGAGAAGGAGGGAGAAAGGAGGGAGAAGGAGGGAGAAGGAGGGAGATGGAGGGAGAAGGAGGGAGAAGGAGGGAGAAGGAGGGAGAAGGAGGGCGTATGGAGTTCCGTTCCTCAGAGATCCACTTAGGGACCGTTTGCCTCAATTTTTCCACTATTTTCCGTAACGTTCTCGTCGCTAGCTTCATCCCGTCCTCCTCCCCTTCCTCCTACATCTCCTCCTCCTCCTCCTCCTCCTCCTCCTCCTCCTCCTCCTCCTACATCTCCTCCTCCTCATGCTTCTTCCTCTCTCCCACTCTCCTTCCTATTTTTATTTTATATTTTTTCGCACTCTTTATCTTCTTCTTTCTTATTTTCTTCCTTTTTCTGCTTCCTATCTTCCACTTCTTCCTTTTCTTTTTCTCCTTATCGTCGTCCCTATCTTCCTAACTTTCATTTTCTCCTCCTCTCCCTCCCCTATCTCTCTTCTCCACCTTTTCTTCTCTCTCTCTCTCTCCCTCTAATCTCCTCCCTTTCCCCCTATTCCCTCTTCCCTATCCTCCTCTTTTCCCTCCACCACACTTCTCCCCCATTCTTGCCTTTACTTCGCCTCCCGTTCATTCCCCCTATCCCTTCCCCCCTTCATTTTCCTTCACCTCTCACATCCCCCTACCTATTCCCCCTATCCCTTCCCCCCTTCATTTTCCTTCACCTCTCACATCCCCCTATCTATTCCCCCTATTCCTTCTCCCCCCTTTTTTCCCCTCCCCTACTCCCCTCCCCCCCTCCCCCCCTTCGGCGTGTCGACCCCCTTCGCCCCTCGATGACAAGATTAGTTCTTGGCGCACAAGGGCCGCTCGCCTCCGATCACTGTTTACCTGTTTTGGTGTGTTAGCGCCACGCATGTAATCAAGCTGATGCTATCATTTAATAAAGTATAATCCCGCGTATCTGAGAGTCTGCGGCCGGGCGCTGAGATCAAGCCCTCGCTATCGCTTTCTCGCTCTCTCTCCCTCTCTCGCTCTCTTGCTCTCTCTCTCTCTCTCTCTTGCTCTCTCTCTCTTGCTCGTTCTCGCTCTCTTGCTCTCTTGCTCTCTTGCTCTCTCTCTTGCTCGTTCTCTCTCTCTCTCTCTCTCTCTCTCTCTCTCTCTCTCTCTCTCTATCTCTCTCTCTCTCTCTCTCTCTATCTCTCTCCTCTCTCTCTGTTTCGGAACTTTCACCCTTAAACACCCTGTATTTAAGGCCGCGCGGTTCGTTCGCGTGGGAAGGGCGACACCGATGACCTCTCGCGGCAGAAAAACTCACATTGATTTCAAGAACAGCGAAAGGGAGAACAAGCGAAGCAATTTGATTAATCTCTCGACATCAGTCTTGGACATAAATACTCGAAAGTGTTACCTCGCCTTCCCTGCTCTTCTCTCTCCCTACCAAAACACACGTGTATGTGCGTGATTGTATATCCTTTTATCTGTCTATCTACCTGTCTCTCTCATTCTCTTTTAGTACATATACACATAAATACACACATACATACATACACACACACACACACACACACACACACACACACACACACACACAACACACACACACACACACACACACACATACGCACACACACACACACACACACACACACGCACACACACACACACACACATATATATATATATATATATATGTATATATATATATATATATATATATATATATATATATATATATATATATATATATATATATATATATGTATATGTATAAAAGGCAGACATTGCCAGCTATTCCGCAGCGGCCGCAGCCTTCGCGGGCGCACCCACAGTACATAGTTGTGGTATTGTGTATGACAGGATCAAGCACCGTGTTCCTGACGGCTAATGCTCGCCCGGGGTGGTGACGTGCGCGCCTTCATCTCCGGCTCAGCGCTCAAAAAAAGGCTGTTTGTTGTACCCGAGAAACGATCGTATCGCTTCCCTGGAACCCGATGACCGACCGCCAGCGACCGAACGACGCGAGCGAGCGCGGCCTCGGCGTCGACCCGGATGGCTCCCACTGATAAAGATGTCATCGACGGCCGTCTCGATCCTGCTCTGTCGCCCTCTTCTCGCTCTCCTCGTCTCCCGTCCTTTGATCTCCTCCGTAAGTGCCGAGGCCGCGTCGCCCCGCAAAAAGCGTCGCAAAAAAGGCATAAAGACATGCGCCGCCGACCTTCCACCTGGCCGCCGATCGCGTAATGGCGGAGGGGCGCGGGAGACGGACAGGGAAGAGAGGCAAAAAATTCATCGCCATTGCGCTAACCCACAACGATACTACTACCCAGTAATTACACCAAAAGCAGGAAAATGAGAAAGAGAGAGGGAGAGGGAGAGGGTGAGGGAGAGGTAGAGGGAGAGGGAGAGGGAGAGAGAGAGAGAGAGAGAGAGAGAGAGAGAGAGAGAGAGAGAGAGAGAGAGAGAGAGGAGAGAGAGAGAGAGGAGAGACGAGGAGAGAGAAGAGAGAGCGAGAGAGAGAGAGAGAGAGAGAGAGAGAGAGAGAGAGAGAGAGAGAGAGAGAGAGAGAGAGAGAGAGAGAGAGAGAGAGAGAGAGAGAGAGAGAGAGATGCTGTTGCCCCCGCGTGCGAAGCGAGCGGCCGAGGGTGAGGAGAGGACCCCACGCCGGCCGCCGTTCCCGCGATCACTCATGCTGGCGGCCCCGACGGTGGTCCGGCCGTCAGCGCCGCCGCTAACAGATTATTCGCCGGGGAGACGCGGCCCAGCCAGGCGGGCGGGAGGGCGGGCAGGCGCGCAACAGGTCAGATTCGTGGGGGCGGGTGAACGCGGGTCACTCGCCTAATTATCGTGCATGAGGCTCCTTGCTTCGTGGGGGACGCGGTCTTCGGGTCAGATTCGCAGCGATGGTCGTGGCGGCGGGGCAGATGCGTGGAGATTACGGCAGGGGCGTGACGGAGACGGAATCAGCGGCGGCGGCGGCGAGAGCGTACACCTCGACGGAATCGGGCGGCGACTGGGGCGGCCGAGGCTGTATGCAAAGGAGGCGAAACCCAGTGTTTCTGTTCGTGCCACGTACGTGTTTCTCACGAACGGCGTCGTGAGCGAGTGACATTAGCTGGCGTCACGAGTCCGCTGTCGTCCCTGTACGCTCTCGGTCTGAGTCCGGGCGAGAGGCGGGGCCGAAGGCGAGAAACGGCCGCGTGTCGGGGTCGTTTGGCCGCGCCCGCGACGCGTGTGACCGACCCAGTACCATCTCTCATAACCTCTCCGGGTCAGCGAGGCAGGGCGACCGGCTAGCCATCGCAGGCAAATTAATTGAAAGGCGTATCAGCGCGTCCGCTTTCTTAATTTCAGGAATGATAATGATGCTTTCAGGGATGTATTTAGTGCTATAAAGATACCGCACACAAATTACGAAGCCACTCCCGTCGGCCCATGTTTATCAACAGCTTTTTATCAGCCAAATTAGCAATTATCTTCTATCAGGCTTTTAATATGTCCAAAGTGCCTGTTAATCGCGGCCAATTTTCGGAATAATGTGGCGGCTAAATAGAAGCCCAAAGGTTAGCCACCGCCGGCAGCCACGGCCGCCGCTCCGCAGACGCCGCTCAGGGGCCTCCCTCGCCGTCCCCGTCCGTCCCGTCCGTCCCGTCCGTCCGCAGCGCTCCCGGGCACGCACTTAATCGCGCTTTGCCTTGATGGATGCTTCGGATCGAGCTCCCTGACGCGACCACACAGATAAAGATCTCGCGACTCGGGAGATACAAGGCGAGGCTCGGCGGTGGCCCTGGACGCCATTTTGGACGGGGAGGGGGGGGATGCCAGTGAGGGAGAAAGGGGAGGGGAGAGAAGGGACTGAGGGAGGGTGGAAGGGAGAGGAGGGAGACAGCAAGAGAGAGGGGAGGGGGGGGGGGGAGAGACAAACGATGGGAGTTCCCAATTTTTTCCCTCTCTTTTTTTTTCCATTTTTTTAAGTGCTGGATCCGGAGTGCCTTCAGATTACACCGGATTTACGGATTTCGGAGATTTGCAGAGCGGCGGAGAATGTTCCCTCGGGCGGATTCGTTCCCGATTTTCCTTCGTGGGAGAGAGAGAGCCAAAAAAAAAAATAGAATATCCATCTCCTTGTTCTCGATTCCTTATTTCAAACTCCGATTCTATCTTCTCTTGATTACGATATCCTTGTTCCAAATCTCCTAATGATACATCCTTCGCCTTTTATCAGATCACGTCCTGGGATCCTTCGGGACCCCCATTAGCAACCTACCCCCCCCCCCTTCCCTCACGCCCGACGTACCCCCCGCGATCCTCCGTGACTTGGCTGAGTGTGAACCTCGCGAGAACAGAGGCTTCTGGATGGCCTCGACGCTGGAGGAGGAGGAGGAGGACGGAGGGAGGAGGGAGGAGAGGAGGAGGAGGAGGAGGAGGAGGAGGAGAGAGCAGCAGCAGGAGGAGGAGGAGGAGGAGGAGGAGGAGGAGGAGGAGGAGGAGGAGGAGGAGGAGGAGGAGGAACAGTAAAAGAGGCAAAGGAGGAGGAACTCCCAAGCAGATATCCATAATAGAAGAAAACCTCATAACCCAAGCTCTTTACCTGCGAGGGAATGAGGGAAAGAGAGTTGAGCGAAGGAGGAGAAGGATACGCAAAGAGAAAGACCACAAAAGAGACTAGGAAATGACAACCTTAAAGGAAACTAAGACAAAGAAGGAAGAAAATAACTTAAAAAATCCGGAAAAATATCCCAGCGCACATAACTGACTCTGAAGGAGCGTCGTGCGCCCGCGCGTGGCGACCGTGCGGGCGGTGGGCGGGATTCGCAGCCGTCAGTAGGGCTGGCCAAGAACAGGATGCCTTTTGTGCGCCGGCTGCAGGAGAATTCCCCAAAGAGTCCTGATTAACGGGCGGGACGTGCGCAGGCCGGCGCAGGCCACGCAGGCCACCGAATCTCAATGGAGGATATTATTTCTTTCTGGTCGAGTCAGGATTTCCAGCCGTCGGTTCGTGGTTTCATTTTTTCCTCCCTTCTCTCTCTATTTCTCTTTCGCTCATTTTAGATTCGCGATTTTAAGATGGGGTGGTTGCTTGATAATGCCAGTGGGGTGAATGGGTAATTAGGTAAGCTGATGAGTAAATAACTATGCAGTGAGAGGGAGGGACGGAGGGAGGGAGGAAGAAAGAGAGAGAGAAAGAGAGAGAGAGAGAGAGAGAGAGAGAGAGAGAGAGAGAGAGAGAGAGAGAGAGAGAAAGAGAGAGAGAGATAGAGAGATAGAGAGAGAGAGAGAGAATACTGTATTCCCTCAGAAGACGGAAAGAGGAAAGGTTGAAAAAAGACTTACACGAAATAACCACTGTAATGTCAACAACAAGTGTTCAATTATATACACAGATATATATGAAAATATTGCAAGCACAATCGCCGCAATTGCAAAGTCACACCTGCGTTGCTATGGGAACCGCTCTTTCGCTTTTCACAGCATCTCCTGTGAATTCTCTCTCGCACTGATGCAAGACCATGTCTCCCTCCCCTTCCCTCCGCCTTCCCTTCCTTTCCTCCCCTCCCCCGCCCTCCCCTTCCTCCCCTCTCTACAACCCACCTCCCTCTCCTTCCCCACCTCCCCTTCCCTCTCTGACCCCTCTACCCCCTCCCATCCCCACCCTTCTCTCTCTATCCCCCTCCCGTCCTCCTTCCCTCCTCTCCCCGCATCCCTCCCTCACCCTCCCTCCTCCCTTCAGCCGTCGCGAGGCATTTAGGTCAAGCAGTCTTTCTTAATGTCAAGTGTGACATCAGAGGGTCGAGGAGTTGTCTGCCGGTGTCTACAGGGGGCGTGTGGGGGGGGGGAGGGGGGGGCTGATTCATTTTTAAAAGAGTGATGCTTATAGTGGTGATCCTGAAATCGTGTGATGATTAGCCTTCTTCATCTTTCTGTTCATATCTTTATTTTCCTGTCATTTCTCCAACATTCACCATCATCATTATTCATCATTCCCTAATAGAATTTTATCTGATTTCCTATTACTATTTCCCTATTAACCCTATAAATATATCCATTATCTCCCCATTATTTCTTCCCCTACCTATGTTCACTACCATTTTTTTTACAATCTTTCTATTCCCATTATTTCCCATTATCCTCCTATCAACATTCCCCCCATTACTCCTCCCACCCCTTCCTACCATTCTCTTATATTCTTTTATTTCCACAATATTCCCATTATTCTAAGCTCCCTATTATCTCCTCCTCCCCGCATGCTAACGCAGAGCCCCATTGCAATGCCAGGCACTGCGTTAACTGTTAGCATTTATCACTCGCATCAAGAATCGTACATCATTAGCAGACAACAAAATTCATATAAGGAAAGATCTCGACGATAAAACAAGGAAGGAGAAGAACAAAAAAAGTCAAATTAATATATACACGAATAGAACAAAACACAAGCATAAAAACCCGGTTTGGCGAGCTGGTTTTGACCTCAAAATATCCACGTCAAAACAATCAAGATGTTGCTTTAAGGAAAGTTAAGGAGAGAGAGAGAGAGAGAGAGAGAGAGAGAGAGAGAGAGAGAGAGAGAGAGAGAGAGAGAGAGAGAGAGAGAGAGAGAGAGAGAGAGAGAGAGAGAGAGAGAGAGAGAGAAATAGAAAGAAAGAGAGAGAAAGTAAAGTTACACAGACAGAAAGAGAGAACTGGAGAAAGGGCATAAAACTCTCTCCCTCTCCCCCTCCTCCTCCTCAAACTCCTCCTCCTCCCTCGAGTCCCACCACCAACCTCCCCCTCGAGACCCTTAGCACAGCCTCCTACCTCCCCCTTCCCCTCCCCTTCCCCCTATTCCCTTTTCCCCCTCCCCCTCCAAAACCAGCACAACTAGCACTCGGGAGATCTGTGCGCAAGGGAATCTGATTCGCTTAAGAGGCAATCTGATCTAATGAATCGAATGCCTTAGCATGTTGCAGCACACTCGTTTTGCAACACTTGTCGGCGGGGGGAGGGAGGGGGAGCGGAGGGGGGGCGAAGGGGGAAGGGAAGTGGGGGTAGGGGAAGGGGAGAGGGAGGGGGTGTGGGTAGGGGGAAGGGGAGAGGGAGGGGAGGGGGAAGGAGAGAGAGAGAGAGAGAGAGAGAGAGAGAGACAGAGACAGAGACAGAGACAGAGACAGAGAGAGAGACAGAGACAGAGACAGAGACAGAGAGAGAGACAGAGACAGAGACAGAGACAGAGACAGAGACAGAGACAGAGGACAGAGAGAGAGACAGAGACAGAGACAGAGACAGAGACAGAGACAGAGACAGAGACAGAGACAGAGACAGAGACAGAGACAGAGACAGAGACAGAGAGAGAGACAGAGACAGAGACAGAGACAGAGACAGAGACAGAGACCACAAGAGCCCCACTTCACATACCGACGGCGTATTCAGATTCCTGTATTAATAGGACCGAAAAGGCCGGTCTTTATAGGAGTTTATACGAAAATATCTTACGCGGGTTGTCAGGGGCGGCTTACGAAGCGGGAGGGAATGTTGTTTAACCTGAATGCTCGTATATCCTTTCTCTTCAGGTGGAGGAGGAGGTGGAGGAGGAGGGACTGGTGGAGGAGGAGGTGGAGGAGGTGAAGGAAGTGGGAGTGATGGAGGAGGAGGTGAAGGAGGAGGCGGTGGGGGTGGTGGAGTAGGAGGTGGTGGGTGGTGGTGGTGGTGGAGGTGGAGGAAGTGGGAGTGGTGGAGCAGGTGGAGGAGGAGGTGGAAGAGGAGGTGGGGTAGGAGGTGGAGGAGGTGAAGGAAGAGGTGGTGAAGGAAGAGGAGGCGGAGGAGGAGAGAGTGGAAAGCGTTGGAGGTGGGTGGAGGAAGTGTGGAAGTAGAGAGAGGGGGAAGAGGAGGAGAAGGAGAACAAAGGTGTGGTGGCGGAGGAGGAATTGGTGGAGAATGAGGAAGCAAATAACAATATTAATAAGAAAAATGATGATGCTTAATACCGATAATAAGGATCTATAATAATAATGATAATGATAATAACAACGAAAGAAGGACCAGGGAGAAAGGAAGATAAGGAAGTCAATATCTTATAATCCAAGAATATTTCAATTTCTTCTTTATTACGATATTAATTTCAATCAGCCTCGTTCAGCATCATGCGTTATCTTAATTTAATTATCTCCTAATGGGCGGCGGGAAAGTAATTAATATTTTCCTCTATTCAAAGGTTTTTCTCTTCTCTTAATGAATCGTTATCTTTATCTTATTACCTTTGTCTTATCTTGCCTTGCTTCTCCTCTCGAAATATGATGATGATGATAAAGGAGGAGGAGGAGGAGGAGGAGGGGGAAGAGGAGGGGGAGGAGGGGGAGGGGGAGGGGGAGGAGGAGGAGGAGGAGGAGGAGGAGGGAGAGGGGGGGGAGGAGGAGGAGGGGGGGAGGAGGGAGAAGCGAAAAGAATAAAAAAGAAACAAAATATCACAAATAGAAAACTATATATATATATATATATATATATATATATATATATATATATATATATAAGAAATAAAAAAAAAACAGCAACATAAAAAAAAAAGAAAAAAAAGAGAGAGAACCAAAGAAAGAAAAAAAGAAAGAACGCATAATAATGAGAGAGAGAGAGAAAATAGTTGCCATGTTCGTTATGACACTTTTGTTCCCAGTCGAGACGAGACGCGATGCCCCGGATGATGAACGGAGGTCGTGATGCTGGCGGACTTAATGGCCAATTATCGTGTATTACGGTGGATTTTGGCACGGGGGGGGGGGGAGGGGTAAGGGGGTAAGGGAGGAGGGGGGAGGGAGGGGCAAGGGGGTAATGGGTAAGGGGAAAGGAGGGAGGGAGGGGTAAGGGGGTAAGGGAGGAGGGGGGAAGGAGGGAGGGGGGAGGAAGGGAGTAAAGGGAGGGAAGGAAGGGAAAGGTGGAGGGAAGGAGGGAAGCAGGACCAGGGAGGCAAGGAGGAGAGGGAAGGGGAAAGGGTGCTCGCCAGGGCCCTGGGGAAGGGGGCTGAAAGGAGGAACAGGAAAGGAGGGAAAAGGAAGAAGTGAAGGGAGAGGAGGGAAAGTAAGAGGAGGAAGGGAGAGTAGGGGGAGGAAGAGAAGGGAAAAGAGGGAAAGGGAGAGGAGGCAAGGAGAAGAGGGGGGAGAAGAAGGGAGAGGAGGAGGAAGAGGAAAGGAGAGGAGGGAGAAGAGGAAGGGAGAGGAGGGAGAAGAGGGGGAAGAGGAAGGGAGGGGAAGAGGAAGGGAGAGGAAGGGAGAAGAAGGGAGAAGAGGAAGGGAGAGGGAAGAGGGAAGGGAGAAGGGAGGACTCTCCCGAAGGGGGGAACAAAGCGAGGCGGGCGCGCGGGACCACCAACGCGACGCGCAACCCAGATTTGCATTAAGATTTTCCACTATCAGGAGACCCCATGCAAGGCTCCGGGCATTAGCGCTACGGTCATCGCCGGTTATCGCCAGGCCGGAGCTATGGGAACTTATCGCCCGTCGGGAACATCGCGCTCATCCCTTTATCTACAGCCCTTTCGCCCTCTCCCCCCCCCTCCTCCTTCCTCCTCCTCCTCCTCGCCCTGCCCCTCCCCCTCCTCCTCTTCGCCCTCCCCCCTCCTCCTCTTTATTGCCATTTTCTTTTCTTAATCTTGAAGGGGTGGGTGGAGGTGTGTGTGTGGGGGGGGGAGGTGTGGGAAAATATGGTTGTATCTTCTTGGATGCGTTTTTTTTTTTTTTTTTTTAAATCTCTCTTGTCTGTCTCTCTGGTGTTCTGTTTCTTTCTCTGTCTACCTGTTTATCTCTTTTTTATTTATTTTTTCACTTTATTTTATTTCTCTCTCTCTCTCTCTCTCTCTCTCTCTCTCAATCAGCTTACCCCGAGGCACTTGTTTAAAGCGATGACCTGCGCAGGGGAGTGGCCACTGTCCTACCTTCCCCCCTGCCCCCTCCTCCCCAACCCACGCCCCACCCCGCTCACTCTCCCCAAGGGCGTAGCGGCAACCTGAAGAAGGCTATAAGGACAAGCCTTAGAAGGTGTGAAGTTTCTCTCTCCTTCGCTCTCTCCTTTTTTTGCTTTGTCAATTTTGCCTTTTGCTCCTCCCACGCAAACATGCCCCGCGCACACGCATTCGCACGCGCCCACATGCACAGAGAGAGGAGAGAGAGAGAGAGAGAGAGAGAGAGAGAGAGAGAGAGAGAGAGAGAGAGAGAGAGAAGACAGGATGAGAGAGAGAGAGAGAGAGAGAGAGAGAGAGGAGACAAAGGAGAGAGGAAAGAGAGAGAGAGAGAGAGACGAGAGACGAGAGAGAGAGAGAGAGAGAGAGAGAGAGAGAGAGAGAGAGAGAGAGAGAGAGAGAGAGAAATGAGACACACAGAGAGAACGACAGCAAAAAGGGACCAACAATAATATCAGAATCTCCCTGGCAATGCGAGGCGGCGATATCTGGGCGAGCATCAGCAAACGCCTCATTTAAAGAGCGAGAATTAACACGCTCCGGGGCTTACGAAATCGCGCGAAGGACCTTTGCACATTTTTCTTTCTCTCTCTTTTTTATGCAAGGTATTTCTCGCTATTGTATGTTTCGACAGACATACAGAGAGGAGAGAGAGAGAGAGAGAGAGAGAGAGAGAGAGAGAGAGAGAGAGAGAAGGAGAGAGAGAGAGAGAGAGAGAGAGAGAGGGAGAGAGAGGAGAGAGAGAGAGAAGAGAGAGAGAGAGGAGAGAGAAAGAGAGAGGGAGAGAGAGGAAAGAGAGAGAGACGGAGAATAGAGAGAGAGAGATGAGAGAGAGAGAGACGAGAGGAGGAGAAGAGAGCGATCTAGGAAGAAGATTGTAGAAGATGTGCGAGAGAAGAAGACATATCGTTCCGTCCTTGCACTGCCCGGAGTCGCAAGTGAAGTATTTGTAGAAGATAAAGATTCTTGTGCCTCGAGGATCAAAGCCATTATCTTTCTCGTCCTTTGCACCCTTTGCCTCGGGAGTCGCGGGAACAGTGAGAGCAGGCATTCTAACGGAGAAGAAGGAGAAAACTTTACAGATGCAGGTCAAGCTTTTTTTTTCTTTTTTGCCTATTTCTAAATCTAAATCTCGACAACCATGGAGACTAGACGTAGAAACAGAATTGCAGTAGTATTTCACGGCATTCTAGACGGGAGCGAAAAAAAACAAAAAAACAACAGAGCACACTTAATTAGCCCACAACTGAACCTCAGCGCTACGGACGTTAGCGGAAACGGCGCTCAACCGCTAACATTACCGAGCGGGGCATTTCCAGCTAGCGGGCGAGCGAAGGGTTACCGCCAGTGCCCCGTCACCGCCGCCCATTCAGAGGAATCTGCGTGGCGGCCGAGACGTCATCACGGGCTTGTCATCATATAAACGACTTGTGTCTGTCATGGACAAGGGATCCAGCGCCGCGCCAATCCTCCTCGGCGAATCGACGACCCTCGCCACAGAGAAAGAAAGGGATCGGCGACCACACAAAGAAATTTCTTTTTTTTTCCTTCTTCCGTTATTCTACTTTTACTTTTACTTTTTTTTTTGCTCTTAGTTCTCTGTACCCTTGACTTTGATGCTTTATTGATACGGGAAGAACTAAAGGTTAAAGATTAAAGGGATTGGCTGTGGGAGGGGAAGGAGGAGGACGGCGAGAGAGTGAACACGAAAGACGGAAAGAAAGAAAGAAATAATTATATTCATAATTTCTTTCATTTTCCATCTCTGCATTCACCGAATCATTAAAAAATAACACCAAATATTCTACCTTAAAACAGATCAATGATAACAAAAGCCACACCAACGGCGCCTAAAACAAAATCCAAACAATAATGATATTACAACAACCCCGTAAACTCACGAAACCAATAACTTCGTAACCCGAGAATTAAAAAAAAAGAAAGAAGAAAAAGAAGAGAGAGAGAGAGAGCGCGCGCGCGAGAGAGAGAGAGAGAAAAAAAACTGAAATAAACCCGTCAATTTGGTCTCGGCGCCTTTTTCCAGCCTCGCCCATAAATAACAGTCCCATGAATCAGAATCGGGAAGGGCGCCGACCCTCCGGCGGGAAAAATTAATGGCCCCTTCATTATGGCGTTACGAAAAATGCGCGAGGACGCAGCCGAGGAGGGGGGAAATAGGGGAGAGGAGGGGAGGACGCGGGGGGGGGAGGGAGGGAGGTGAAAGAGGGAGAGAGGGAGGGAGGAGGGAGGTGCAGGGTGGGGGAGGGAGGGATGGATGCAAAATGTGGGGGAGGGAGGGAGGTGAAGGAGGGAGAGAGGGAGGGAGGAAGAGGAAGAGAAGGAGAAAGAAAGGGAAAAAAGTAGAAGAAGAGAAGTTCAAGAAGAAGGGAGACATGAAATGAGAGGATGTTTTCTCTTTCTCTCCTCCTCTTCCTCTTCCCCTTTCTCTTCCTTTTCCTCTCTCTCTACTTCTCGCTCTCCCTCTCTTCCTCTTCAACCCCCCCCCCCCTTTCTCTCTCCTTTTCCGCGGGTGATTTATGCCCCTCCCCCCCCCCCGCCCCCCCCCCCACGCCGCCCCCAGCCGGGCATCGCGGGTCCTTCCAGCGCCCTCTCTGGCGAGCCTCATTACACCTCATTGATATGCAAAATCTGCGGAAAAAATGTCCCCGGGAGCTGCGCAGGACCCCGGACAGCGTCCTGCGGAGGGTTCCTCTCGCCCTCGGGACTCGCAACTGACATCCGAGGCGTCCATTAGGAGCCGCAGGAGCCGCAGGAAGGAGCCGCAGGAAGGAGCCGCAGCGAGGGAGCCACTCGGCCGAGCTCCGTTGCGGGCTTTTGTGCCATATTTTGCATTTCTAATGATTCAATTTGACTTCATTAAAATGAGAAGACTCCCCTTCCCAAAACCCATTTTTGGGTTTTTATGAAAAGGGATTGGCAATTAAGTTATGGGGCAAAAAAAAAAAAAAAAACAGTGTGCATTTGGAGGACCCCCCCCCCCCCTCCCCTCAACCCATTCCCCTCCCTCCTTCCGTAATTAGCCATTAGGAAATGAGCGCATTCCAGGGGCGAGGGACTCCTGACGAAGGGGGAGAGGGAGGAGGAGGAGGAGGAGGAGGAGGAGGAGGAGGAGGGGGAGGAGGAGGAGGAGGAGGAGGAGGAGGAGGGGGAGGAGGAGGGGGAGGAGGAGGAGGAGGAGGAGGGGGAGGAGGAGGAGGAGGAGGAGGAGGAGGAGGAGGAGGAGGAGAAAATGGAACGGAAGGGAGAGAATAGGAATAGCCGGGAAATGAATAGGACCGAGAGAAAAACAAAAAAAGAGAGAGAGAGAGAGAGAGAGAGAGATAGGAGATGAGGAGAGAGAGAGAGAAAGGGAGAGAGGGGGAGAGAGAGAGGAGAAAAGAGGAGAGAGAGAGAGAGGAGAGAGAGAGAGAGAGAGAGAGGGAGAGAGAGAGAGATAAAGAAAGCTAGTGAAAGATAGAGAAAGACAAAAACAGAGAGACAGAGAGGAGGGGGACAAGAGATAGACAGATAGATAGACAGAATGAGAGGGAGATAAAAGACGTGGTGAAAGAGACGAGGCTTTGATCCGCATATATTTCACTTTATAACAGGTTGGAAGAATGGGCTGCCTTTATTACTGTTTTTCAATAAAAAGACTTTAATTGTAATTGGGGGGAAAATCGTTTTTTTATGCATGATGAATATTTATGTCCCGAGTCGACGGTTTAGCTTAAAAAAAAAAAACCTTCTTTCAGAGGTTTTAGTTTATTTCACCTTTATTTTTCATTTTTTATTTCGAGGTAATTGGGAGACTTTTTCTGCCGCCTGCCCCCTATTAAGCAAAAAGTTGCTAGCAATATAGTACGAGCGGGCAGTAAAGGCCCTTTTCAAGCCACAAAGTAGCTAATTTGGCAACAATTTTAAAAACTAATCAGGAATTTTTTTGTTTTCAAAAATTTGCATTTTTT
>NC_051428.1:8061485-8078985 GCF_015228065.2 Penaeus monodon | reverse complement strand
GAGAGAGAGAGAGAGAGAGAGAGAGAGAGAGAGAGAGAGAATTAGAGTCAGCCAGCCAGCCAGAAGGATAGACAGCTACATAAAAACGAATATAAAAGATGAACAAAAAAGAAAGGATCAAGAAAATAGAAAGAGAAAGAGAAAAGGAAGAAGGAGGAGGAGGAGGAGGAGACAAGAAATCATAGAAGGGGGGTGTAGAGGAAGAGAGGAGGAATGCGACTGAATCATTGAAGATGGGAGAGGAGGAGAGGAGGAGAGAGAGGAGGAGGAGAGAGGAGGAGAGAGAGGAGGAGGAGAGAAAGAGAGGAGGAGAGAAGGAAAGAAGTACGAGAGAGAGGAGAGAGATGAGGAAAGGAAAGAGGGAGAAAGAGGAGGAGGAGGAGGAGGAGGAGGAGGAGGAGGAGGAGGGAGGGAGGGAGGAGGAGGAGGAGGAGGAGCAGAAGGTGGATGAAGGATGGGGAGAGGGGAGGGAAAGGAAGACAGGAGAGGAAGGCGAGGAGAAGACGAAGAAGAAGAAGAAGAAGAAGAAGAGGAAGGAGGAAGAAGGAGGAGAGAGAGGAGGAGGACGAGGAGAGGGAACAGAGGCGGAGAAGGAGGGGAAAGGCGGATCGAAACAGGCCTACACCCGCCCCGGAAGACGGCGCGGAGAAAGCATCTGAAAATATTAATATGACAGATTAAAGACAAGGAAGTAAGAGAATGGATACTCGTAGGGCGGCAGTCGAAGAGCGATCATTCACACCCACCCCCACCCCCCGGACCGGACGCGGATAAGCATCTCAAAATACTCACACACACACACAAACACACCAGCGAGAGTAAGACACTCTTCCTGGGCACCGCACACACACACACACACACACACACACACACACACACACACACACACACACACACACACACACACATACACACACACACACGCACACGACTTTTTTTTCGAGACACTTGTCGGTGTAAGGTGTCCACAGACGGCGCTCTTGATGTGGTCGCAAAACAGCTGTAATAGGACGCAAGAGGAGGGGAAGGGAGGGGCGTGGAGGGGAGGGGAGGGAAAGGGGGAGAAGGGAGGGGAGAGGAGAAGGGAGAGGAAGGGGAGAGGAAGAGGAGAGGAGAAGGGAGAGGAAGGGGAGAGGAGAAGGGAGAGGAAGGGGAGAGGGGACAATTGAGGATAGGACGGGAGGAGGATAGAGGATAGGAAAGGTTATGGGTAATGGAAGGTGAGGGGGAGGGGAGGGGAGGGGAAGGGAGAACGTGGCAGCATTTTAGCCCTTATGTCCTAGTGGTCGAAAGGTCGTGATTCCTTGAGACAGATGTGGGATGTGGCGGCAAATAAGGCTGTCGTGTCACACTCTCCCCCCCTCCTCCCCCCACCCACCAGTCACGGGAGATTTTTTCCATACCTTGATGTGTCTCTACTTCTTTTTCTTTTTCTTCTTCTTCTTCTTCTTCTTCTTCTTATTATTATTATTATTATTATTATTATTATTATTATTATTATTATTATTATTATTCTTCTTCTCTCTCTCTCTCTCTCTCTCTCTCTCTATCTCTCTCTATCTCTCTCTCTCTCTCTCTCTCTCTCTCTCTCTCTATCTCCGAATTACACAACAGATTTATGATTCTCGACACACGCACACACGCGTACACAACTATCACACACATACGCACATAGTCGTACGCTTTCGCCCGTATGGTCTGTCACGCAGCCTGTTCACGCAATCTGTGACTTTCGCAATTTAAGTATATGGGAGATTAGACGTTTTTTTTTTTCTTCGTCTTTGTCAGTGAAGAAAAAGATGCTGTTGGAATTTCCCCAGAGAGAAGGGCTCACAAGTGTAGATTGGCTTTCGTCACGCTTCCATTCGGCTGTTCGATTTAAAGCAAAGCTGGTATTTTCATTATCTCTATCATTATCATTGTTATCATCATCATTATCACCTTCTCTGTCATTATCATGATTGTTATTATCATCATATTTATTGTCATTATCGTTATCATAATCACCATAATTATCATTATCATCATCATCTTCGATATTCATCCTATCATTAATTTATCCTTTATCAGCGGCTGTTTATCAGTTACGGGCTATATTTTGGAGTTATTTATCAACATTTCCTTCTGCGTCCCTTTATCATGATTATCAACCAAGTATAACCAACAGACATCGTCGCAGACTCCAAGCAGCGTTGCCACTCTACCCCACAGATGACAAATCACCGCAGCGTTGCCACCTTTGACAGATTTCGACGAAAAACCCCGTCGGATCGCCTGGCTGATGGATGTCCCTGTCGGACTGCCCCTTCTGATCGCCCCGTCGGATCGCCCCGTCTGATCGCCCCTTCTGATCGCCCCGTCGGATCGCCCCTTCTGTGATCGCCCCTTCTGATCGCCCCGTCGGATCGCCCCTTCTGTGATCGCCCCGTCGGATCGCCCCGTCGGGTGGATCGCCTCCGAGTCGAGTCACGGCGAGGATGTGGAAATCTCTCCCCAAAATGCACAAGGTCTCCGGCGGCGTGACTCGCGGAGGCCGGGCGGGCGAGCGACACTGACGTAAGGCTTCTATGTCGTTCTTGATCGAAGCTTTTGTCATTTGTCATATTTCTTGTTCATCTTTTTTTTTTTTTTCATTTTTGTGTCTTTGGTTGTTCTTCTCTTCTCACTTGTCTATCTGTGTATTTTTTTTCTTTTTGATCAGTTTTATGTAATATTGTTCTGTTTCTCTTCCTCTTTTGCGCTTTTTTTCTTGATTTTAGAGATATATGCTTTTGTTATCTCTCTCTCTCTCTCTCTCTCTCTCTCTCTATCTATCTATCTATCTATTTATCTAATCTATCTATCCATCTATCTACCTCTATCTATCTGTCAATCTAGCCGTCTATCTATCTTTCTTTTTTTCTGTTTCCCTCTCTCTCTCCACCGCGTGTACGTGCCTGCGCGTGCGTGCCAAATGATTTAGTGACATGTTGCTCTGTCATACACGAAAGAGTGGTCTCATGTAATGACTAGTCACAGAGATCGAGTATACTTTTTGTACCCATTTTGCGACGGGAGTATACTGGGTGGAAAGATATGGAGGAGAGAAAAGAAAAGGCAAATAATAATAATAATAATAGTAAAATAATACCTGCAATCGCACACACAAACACACGCACATACACACACACACGCGCGCGCGCGCGAGCAGCTTAAACAAACACCACACTCACAGTGGAAAATCCCCCATCTTCCCTCCCCCCCCACACGAAAACAGACACTCAAACGACCCATTAAACCCTCCCATTAATCCCCCATACGGAAATGGGTCCAGCGAGCAGTTCCCAGAGCACACTGCTAATGTCTGTCCTGTCTGCGTTTACAAATCATTTACCTTATTTACTAAATGATTTACCGGACATCCTTGCGGGTTTGTTTGATCGGGGAAGAGCCAGTGGTTGATTGGTGGGCAAAAGGGGGGGGGGAGAGGGGATGGAAGGAGGGAGAGAGGGGATGGAAGGAGGGAGAGAGGGGATGGAAGGAGGGAGAGAGAGGGTAGGAGAAGAGAAGTAGGAGAGAGAAGCAAGAGAAGAGAAGGGGGATGGGTAAGGTAAAGGAAGCAGTAGAGAGAGAAGGAAAAGAGGGAAGGAGACGAGGGAAGCGGGAGAAGGGAAAGGTGAGAACCATATCCACAGAGAGAGAGAGAGAGAGAGAGAGAGAGAGAGAGAGGGAGAGAGAGAGAGAGAGAGAGAGAGAGAGAGAGAGAGAGAGAGGAGAGAGAGAGAGAATCGTCTGCCAATCGACGCCCGAAGAATAATCCCCAAATCCGGTCCTTCTCTTCGTATCCGCCTTCGCCTTCGCCTTCGTCGTCATCTAGCAACAAGAGAGCGAGGAGGATTGCATCATCGCGAGTGAGTAATGTTCGTCTGAAATCCGGTTTGCTTCGAATCCCCGGCGACACGTTGTCTCCCGCGGCGGATACCGGGAACCCATCTCACACGGCGCTATCCCTCGGAGACAAGTGCTTCTACAAATCAAGGTTTTCCCAATCAAATTCATCTCTCGGGACTCACCAAAGCAAAGGTAAACAACAGAGAGGGAGAACGAGAGAAAGGAGAGAAAAAAAAAAATCGAGACAAGAAAAACCTCGACGAGACGGCCATCTTGTCAAGCCGGACTCATGTTCATCTTCATTAACCCCTTTTTTTCCCCCCTGCCTTCAATCAACCTCCCTCTCCCCTCTCCCCTCTCCCCCACCCCTCTCTCGCCCCTTCCCCCCTCCCTCCCCCCTCGGCTGTGGTCATCGTAGGGCCAGATTCCGCGCCAGTCCATTGTCACTGTCGTAATTACCGAGTCATCGTTATCAAGCCATTGTCATCATCATTACGGGGAAACACGAACATCCCGCGCATCTGCTTGTTGTTGTTTCTCGCCGATTTGTCGCTCTCGAACGCCGAACAAGGGAAGAATAGAGAGAAAGGAAGAGAAAGATAAGTAGGTGAATAAATAGATAGATGGGCAGATAGAGGGAGAGGGAAAGGGAGAGGGAGAGGGAGAGGGAGAGAGAGAGAGAGAGAGAGAGAGAGAGAGAGAGAGAGAGAGAGAGAGAGAGAGAGAGAGAGAGAGAGAGAGAGAGAACGAGAAAGAGAGAGACAGAGACAGACAGACACACAGACAGACAGAGACAGAGAGAGAGATAGACAAGAAGACAGACAGACAGAGAGATAAACATAGACAGCCAGATAAGCGTAAGACCGCCCGCGCGCCCTCACCCCCCCACCCCCCCCATCCCGGGCGTGTTTATAGGACGCCGCTAATGGTTCGCCTCCGATGATCCAGGAGCGACGGAAGGTTCCTTCGTCTCCGGTTCCTTCCTCTTCCTTCGTTGCGCCTTCGTATTCTCAGTTCTCTTCTTCTTCATCTCTTCCTTTTCTTCTTCTTTTACTTCGTCTTATGTTTTTTGTGGTTTTGTTTTTCTTTTCGTCCTTTTTTTTCTTCTTCTTCTTTTACCTTTTTTTTCTTTATTTTCTTCTTTTTTTCTGCCCTTTTCTTCCCTTTTCTTTATCTTTATCTCTTTCCTTCTTCTTCTTTATCTTCTTCTTCTTCTTCTTCTTCTTCTTAGTCTTATTATTATTATCATTATATTTTCCCCTTTCCACCTCCTTTTCTCCTCCCCTCTTCGGTTTCCTCGTCTTCCCCCTTCCGCCTTCTCTTCCTCCCCCTCCTCCGCCTCTTCTTCTCCCTTCTTCCGCCTCCTCTTCTTCTCCCTTCTTCCGTCTTCTCTTCTTCTCCTTCTCCTAGTTCCTGTTCCTGTGCTCCTCCGGCCCGTGGCTCGGGAGGCGCGCGAGTTATCCCGATTCATCTGCTTCCTAATTGCTTGCGAGCGCTGCTTGCCAATGAGTTTACTGAGGCGATAAACCAGCCGGAAAATGTCATTGGAGACTTAATTATTGCGCAGGAGGGAGGGGGAGAGGGAGGGAGGGTGGGAGGGGGAGAGGGAGGGAGGGAGGGAGGGGGAGAGAAGGAGGGAAGGGGAGAGGGAGAGAGGGAGAGAGGGAGGTAAGGGGATAGGGAGGGGGGAGGGAGAGAGAGAGGGAGGGAGGGATGGGAAGACGGTCTGTGGGGAAGGGGTGGAAGGGAGAGGGAAGAATAGTGGGAGAAAAACGCGAGAAGATGGAAGGAAAATAAAGGTGGAAGAGAAGTGGAGAGAGAGAGGGAGGGAGTGGACGAGAGAAGGAAGAGGAGAGGGAAAGGGGAAGGGGAGAGGAGGGACGAAGGGTTGGAGGAAAAAGATCCCAAAGTGGAGCAACGTGGAAGAGTGGAACAGATGCGGATTCTGTCGCATTCTTCTTCCCCCTCCCCCCCTCTCCCTTTCTCGTTTTTTAAAATAATTTTCGCCACTTACAAATCACAGACTCAATTATCATATCACTACATCTGGCGAAGTCACGAATAAGATAAACACACACATGTACGCAATTTAAAAAAAAAATAGAAAGAAAAATACAACAACTTTCACTCTACAGTTTGCGCAGCCGCGTCAGAGAGACAGTTTCATTTCGACAAATCAAATACCCATTTTTACTCCAAACCACATTTCTGAAAGTGGGTATAAAGGGGTATTTCCCACGGTAGTGTTAGAGAGAAAGACACACACACACACACACACACACACACACACACACACACACACACACACACACACACACACACACACACATAGATAACGAAAGAGAGAGAGAGATCTATGGAAAGATAAATAGATGGAAAGAGAAAGAGAGAAAGGATACCCCCATCTTCGTGCGACACAAGATTTCCTTCAAGAAGCATCTTCCACCCACTCTGCCCACTTCCCCCCCCCCTTCGCCCTCCCCCTCCTTAATACCCCCCCCCCCCCCACCCACTCACCCATGATTGCAGGGCTCGCCTCTCGTTCTGCTCGTAATTTATGATGATTGGCACTTCCATTGTAATTTACTTTAGTTTCTGTTCACTCTAATTGGTGTTTATTGTTCCAGCACTTAAGGAACTTCAATAAAGGATCTTTTTCTCTCTCTCTCTTTCTCTTTTTTTCGATCCTCCCTCCCTCTACTACTACCATCTCTATCATTCTTTTTCTCTCTCCTCTTCCTCCCGCACTCTCTTCGAGAAAGAGAGAGAGAGAGAGAGAGAGAGAGAGAGAGAGAGAGAGAGAGAGAGAGAGAAAGAGAGAGAGAGAGAGAGAGATAGAGAGAGAGAGAGAGAGAATAAAGTGAGAAACAAAGAGAGAAAGAGAGAAAATAAGGAAGAGGAGACAGCAAGAAGGCTCAGCATCGTGAGTTGTGTACCTGGCTTTATTAATGCCGCAAATTATGAGCAATGGCAGCCCGCCTACCCGTCTGCGCCTTCATATTTCGAAGTCTTGCGGGCGGGCGGGCGGGCGGGCGGGCGGAGGGAGAGGGCGGACTAAGACAAAGTAGGATTTCTTTGACGGTTTTATCTACAAAATCGTTGCTTAGCTTTTTTCTTTCTTTCTTTCTTTCTTTTAAATATATTAATTTTGTTCTTCGAAATAGATTCACCCGAATGTAGAATTTACTTCATATACCCTGATGATCTTTCTTTTGTATATTTTGGTTTTGTAAAACGCTTTTTTTTAAAACATAAAACGAATAAAAACATAGGAATGTAACTTTTGGATATATATATATATATATATATATATATATATATATATATATATATATATATATAGAGAGAGAGAGAGAGAGAGAGAGAGAGAGAGAGAGAGAAAGAGAGAGAGAGTTGAGGGATAGAAAGAAAGAGATAGATAGATAGACATATAGACAGACAGAGATAGATAGATAGATAGATAGACAGAGAGAGAGAGAGAGAATGTAATTAGCTATTCCATTTAGCGACCCTTCCCATTTCAGCTAACCCGACCAGCCCTGAAGGACGACAGAAATTCTGAAATCACGTTCTTCAAAATATGTGCAGTTGTCATGCAGGCGGAGATGCTTTCCGAGCTCAAGGCGTTGATTGACAGGAACTTGACAGGAGCTTGACAACAGAATTTTCCCATGCATAAGAGAGCCGAAGGGAGGGGGGGGGGGTGGTGGAGGAGGAGGAGGAGGAGGAAGAGGAGGAGGAGTAGGAGGAGGTGGGGAGGAGGAGGAGTAGGAGGAGGTGGAGGAGGAGAAGAGGAGGAGGAGGAAAAGGGGGAGAAGGAGAAGGAGGAGGAGGAGAAGGAGGAGGAGGAGAAAGAGGAGGAAGATGAGAGAGAGCGGAATATAAAGAAAAAAATGTATAGTCACTTTGTATGGTGAAGTCTAAGAAGCGAATTTCAACACAGATCGTCTCTATCTTTTTTTTTACATGAATAAAAGTACCGTTTTTTGGGGGGGTAATGCTAGAAATTACGAACTTTGACATTTTTTTTTATTATTATGTGATGTTGAGAAAACGATCCTTGATTTTTTTTTTTATTCTTTTTTTATATGTGATGCTGAGAATACACTGATGATTACTCTTGTGCAATGGAGATCTGTCAGAAAGGGGTTGCGTGTTCACTGTCATCCCCCCCCTTCCCCCCCCTCCTCCCTCCCCTTTCCCCCCCTCCTCCGTCCCCTTTCCCCTCCCCCTCCCCCTCTTCCTCCCCCTCCCCCTCCCCTCTACCTCCCCCTCCCCCTTCCCCTTAACCCCCCATCTCCTTGGGAATGTCTTAGAAGTGAAGTGTGGAATTTTGATCGAAAGTGTTGAGAAATGAAGAGGCAGACAGACGTATGTAGATGAAGAAGGAAACGAAGATAGAAAAGGGGAAATCAGTAGAAACAGGAGAGAAAGAGAAAGAGAGAGAAATAGATTGAAAAATAGAGAGATGGATAAATAGATAGTATATAGATAGATAGAGAAAAAGGAAGAGAGAGAGAGAGAGAGAGAGAGAGAGAGAGAGAGAGAGAGAGAGAGAGAGAGAGAGAGAGAGAGAGAGAAGAGAGAGAGAGAGAGAGAGAGAGAGCAGGAAAAAAATTGCCATTGGTCTTATGCAATGGGTTCCTCGTAAGAAGAGGAAATCACCATATGACTAAGCTAGATTCTCTACCCCCCCTTCCTCCCTCCCCCTCAGAATTCAGAAATCGTAAAAAACATTAAAAAAGAGAAAAAAATGTCCAATAATAACGCAAGCACGAGAGGCAAATAAAGCATTTAGTCGAAGAACTCAGCTTCTTATAAAGAAAGCTCCTCATGCTTTTTCTCGAGTCTTAAGCATCTCCCGCTTGAGGTGAGAAGATAACTTATCTGAAGGACACCGAGTATACAACCCACTTGTTAAAAAAAAGAAGAAAAAAAAATAGAGGTCGAGGAACAACTTCTCGAAAAAAAAAGAAAAAGAGACAAAACAAAACGAAGAGAAAAAAAAAGAGAAAAAAAAACTAGAGAAAACAAATCGAAAAACCAAACCCGGGGAAGGTCGAGGGCCACCCCGGCACAGGCACGGGATGCGCAGCGGGGCGCCGACGCAGCCGCGACAGGCGTCCGAACTGGCACCGCAGGGAAGCGCGTGCGACAGAGGGAGCCAAGCGCGTGCGGAGACACAGGTCAGACAACGATGTTTTCTCTCTGAGTTTTGTTTTGTCAACCCTTTTTCTTTTTAGGAAATGGCAGCTTGGACGAAAGGCGGGCCAGGTACTCACGTTTCTTCTTGGCGTCGTCGGGGCTCGGCTGCTGCATGATGTTCTGGGTGACCACCTGGTGTGGCGTCGGCGGCGTCGGGATGTCCATGGTAATCATGAAGAGAGCTTCTTCGGCCACGGTTACAAGCGCAAAGACTTCGCTCCCGAGGGCGCCGCGGCTGACGGAGGGCGGGGTGGGGCGGGCGGAGTGCGTGGGGGGCGTGGGAGGTCGGAGTCGATGGCTCCTTCGACACGCACGCACACTCACACACGCACACGCTCACACACACGCACACACACGCTCACTCACGTGCTCGTCACAGCCCGCGGAAAGTGCGGGCGGCGAGGGCGGCGGAGTGGTCACTGGCGGGCGGAGGTGCACTAGTCCAGCGCGCGGCTGGGGCTAGTGACGTAGGCGGGCGCTCCTGCGGCAGGATCCGGGCAGGTGGATGACCCCGGCTGGAAGGAGGAGTCCTTGGCGGGATTGAGCGGGGCCTGGCAGCGGCAGGAGCGGGAGGAGCAAGGGCCGGCCTGTCAATCTCTCATCGGCGCACGGGATTCTGCAAGCGAAAGCACAGCTAGGTTAGTCTCTGGGAAGAGGAGGGGGGGGGGGGCTCTTGCGGGAGGGAGTCCTCGCAAAGAAGCCGCGAAGGAAGTTAAATCTACGCAGAGCAAGGAGCCGAGTCGCCTCGAAGGAGCCGGAGAGTCCCTGATAGCCGTGACTGCCGAGTTCTGTCGGCGGGTTTATGGCGGCCGCGGGACGCCGAGAACATACGCCACGCTAGGACAGGTAACGGCGGAGGAGGGGGTGGGGGGCATACATTACAGCCTCGCAAATGCACACTCAATCTCTCTCGCGCTCTCTCTCTCTCTCTCTCTCTCTCTTCCTCTCTCTCTCTCTCTTCTTCTCTCTTCTCTCTCGCTCTCTCTCTCTCTCTCTCTCTCTCTTCTCTCTCTCTCTCTCTCTCTCTCTCTCTCTCTCTCTCTCTCTTCTCTCTCTTCTCTCTCTCTCTCTCTCTCTCTCTCTCTCTCTCTCTCTCTCTTTCTCTCTCTCTCTTTCTCTCTCTCTCTCTCTCTATCCTACAATTTTTTTTTCTCTCTCTTTACCAGGTTTTGAGCACGACCCTAACAACTTCTGAAAAAAGACGCACATAATACATCCACGAGGAAAAAAATGAAAAACTGAAAGTCGAAAATCTCTCCTTTCGACAGTCAACACAAACAAACTTCTCTACCTCTTTTATCACTCTGCCAACTTTTTTTTCTTCTTTTTTATCATTATCTTATTTTTTCTCTCTCTCCAGCATTCTTGTTTACAATCGGATAATTGGCAACCAAAGAAAGTGGCCAAACACCTTGATAATTCGGACCAAAACAAAAGAAAAACAAGAAAATGGGAAAAGAAAAAGATAGATAGCCAGATAGATAGATAGATAGATTGATAGATAGATAGACAGATAAACAGATAGACATATAGACAAATTGAGGGAGAGAGAGGGAGAGAGAGAACGAGAAAGGTAGAGAATGAGAAACAGACAAACCGAAACAAACAGACAGACAGAGAGACAAAAAAGAAAGAAAATAAGAGACACAAAGACAGATTAAAAAAAAGGAAAACAGAGAGAGAAAACAACACAAGAGAAAAATTAATTTCCCAAGCGGCTGCGTGTGTTCGGACGGGATCGCTACCTATGCATTAGCCTCATCTGGACGCGGCTTCGGCCCCGTCATTGTGCTCAGCGAGAGTCAATAGTTACCCCGCGCGGGTCTCGGATCCGTTGCAATCAGGGCCTTATTTATGGGGATGTTTTGGGGGTGGATGGGGAGGGGGGGGGTGAGGGAGGTGTGAGGGAGGGTTGGGGTAAAGGGTGAGGGAGGGTTGGGGTGAGGGAAGTGTGAGGGAGGGTTGGGTAGGGGTGAAGAGATAAGGACAAGGGGGTAGGAGATAGGGACTGGGAGTGGGGGGATAGGGTGAGGAGGGGGGAGGGAGGGGAGAGGGTCAGCACGGAGCAATTCCGCCGCCCACTCTTCGCCCGGCGGCACCTCCCTTCTGGCAGCCGAGGGGGGGGGGCCGGGCATCTCACCTTACCCTCTCCTCTCGTCTCAATCTCTCTCTCTCTCTCTCTCTCTCTCTCTCTCCTCTCTCTCTCTCTCTCTCTCTCTCTCTCTCTCTCTCTCTCTCTCTCTCTCTCTCTCTCTCTCTCTCTCTCTCTCCCTGTGTAGGAGAGAGAGAGGGAGAGAGAGAGATTGAGAAGGAGGAATAGGGTAGGATGGAAAGGGAAGTATAGAAAGAAAGAATAAAGAAGAAGGGAAGAGGGCATTAAGGCATGGAGGAGGAGAGGACAGGAAGGAAGGAGGGGGAGGGGCCAATAAGGGGGTCGAGAAGGGGGGTGGGGCGAGGGTGGGCGTGTCCTATTCGACCAACTCGCCGCCACGCCCTATCTCGATCGCAGCTATCAAAGGCGAAATCCCTTTTCCTTCAGTACCTCTCATCGTCCACAAAAGAGAGAGAGAGAGAGAAAAAAAATAGAACAAGGAGAAAACAAGAACAAAAAAGGGGGGAATGAAAAGAAGAAAAGAAAAGACGTCGCCAAAGAAAAGGAAGTCTTGAGCCGTTCGTATCTCCCCGTACTTACGGGCGTTCGGGAGTGGATTCGCCGCCGCCGCCGAGATCGGGCGCGCGATACGACAGTCACGAGAGGCGCCCGAGAGCTGACGACGAACCCATTGGCAGTGGCCATCTTGAACCCACAGCCCCGTGTTTAACCCCACGCCCTTTTACAGCCTATTATATTCCCGCTCCTTCCCCTCCCACTCCCTAACTCCTCCTTCCCCTATCCCCATTTTCCTCCTTCCTCCCTCCCATTCCCCATCTCCCTCTCCCCTCCCTTGCCCTCTCCCCTCCCTCCTTGCTACACCCTCCGACCGCCCATGCTATCGGTAGAAAGAGTTGTTGCAAGCGAGAGATCACTGGCCTCGACTCCCCTTCCATAGTGCCTTTAATACCTTTTCTTTGGTCTTTTCGTCTTATTTCCATCTTCTTCTCCTCTTTACCCCTCCCCTTTTCGTTTCTCTTCCATTCTTTTTTTTCGTTCTTCTTCGTTCTTATTCCTTTTTTTTCTGACTATCTCCCTCCCGCTTTGCCTCCCTCCTCGCGCGCTTCTTGCGGTGCCTCTCGAACGCCCTCTCCCCCCCAGGCAACGAGATCAGTCAGTGGATATATTAATATTTATAAGTTTCAGTTCAGCGGCCTGCATACGTCTCTCTCTCTCTCTCTCTCACTTACTCTTTCTCGCTTTTTCTCTATCTTGCTTTCTCTCTCTCTTTACTTCCTTCTTGCTTTTTCTCTCACTCCTTCTCTCGCTCTTTCTCTTTCATTCTTCCTCTTTTTTCAAAGAAGAGTTTCAAAGGAAAAAGCACGCGCTCGTCGACCACGCTTTTTTTTTAATTTCGCATCTGCTTATTAATGGAGACCGACGGAGGCTGTGAGGGATTCGCCTCCGAGAAGCTCTTGAGAGGATGGGAGGGAAGGGAGAGAAGGAAAGAAAACGTGGAAATGATATAATAGAGGAAGAAGGGAGTAAGTAAAAGGAAGAAAAGGGTTGTTAGACTCCCTGAACGGCCGGCGCAGAGCCCCAGCCGATCGTCTCCCCAGCGCCCCGAGCGGCGGCGCAGAAGGAGACACGGCCGAGGCACTAAGCGCTTAGGACTGGACGCAGAGCCATAATTCACTGCCCTCGGAGGCAGTTCCTGACTAGGTGTCTCTTTTTCTCTTCCTTCTCACTCCCAAGGAGCTTTTTTCTCTTCCTTCTCGCTCCTTATCGCCGCGCTTATGACCCGGAGGCAGGCTAATAGAGCTGATAACTAGGGCTGACGAGAGGAGAGCGTATCACACTCTGGTGATAATTACGGTTTCCTTACGGCGGGATCGATTCTAATCTTGAAGGGCGACACGCCCCTTCGACGAACGTCCCCGAGGGGCGAGCCTCCGTAAGGATGCCTCTCCGTCCTGCCCTCCATCGGACCTCTCCCACGCCGCTTTATATCCTTCGTCTTCTTCCTCCTTCCTCGCCCTCAACCTATCCTCATCCCTCTGGCCCTCCTCCTTCCATCTTTTCCTCCTTTACCTCCTCCTCCTCTTCATCCTCCTCCGCTCCTTCATCTCTCCGTCACATCTCTCTCCCGAGGGCGAACGAGGTCCGTTATTTGGGAGCGAAGGACCTCCCGTGTCGAGCGCTGGGCGTCCCACACGGCGAAGGAGAGGGAGAGCGAGAGAGGGGAGAAGGAAAGAGGGAGATGGGGGAGTGTGAGATGGGATAGGGAGAAGGAGAGAAGGAGAGGGAGAGAGGGTTGAGAGGAAAATAAAGCAAGAGCTTAAGGGGATAAGAAGAAAATAGGTAATAGAGGTCGAACGCGAAGACCAACAGTCAGAGAGGGAAGGAAAATGTAGACAAGAGGACAGAGAGAGAGAAAAAAAGATAGAACAGAAGATATGGACGATAAGACCAATAGAAAAATAGTACCAAAAAAGGGCAGAAGGAAAGGAAAACCAAGAGAAGAAAGCAACAAGTCGAGAGGAAAGGCGAAGGGGAAGAGGAGGATCCAACAACCATAGGTCCCGCAGCTTAACAAACATCTCTCTTTTGAGGAATGGTGATTGTGCTCCTCCAATCTCCTTATCGCTCGCCACAATTTGTCAAGGGAGACGGCGAGGATGAGCAGGGAGGGGGAAGGGGGAGAAGAGAGGGTAAAGGGGAAGGGGGAGAGGGAGGGTGATGGGGGAGGGGGAGAGGGAGGGTAATGTGGAATGGGGTAAGGGACGGTAATGGGGAAGAGAGGTAAGAAAAGGTAAAGGGGTAAGGGTATGGAAGAGGAGGGACGAAAGTGTAAGGGAGAAGGGGTACGAAAGGGTAAGGACGGAAGGGTATTTAAGAAGGGAGGGGGCAGTGGAAGAGAATAGGGTAAAGGAGGATAGGGGAAGGGTAAAGGGACAAGAGAAGGGGTACTAAGGGGAAAGGGGTGAGGGTGAGACGGAGGGAAGGAGAACCACTTATGGCGGTGATATACAGGTGTTACGCCCCCTACATGGCCCTCGCGCCGTCACAGCTGATCACATAATTACAGGTAGAAGGACCCATGCCTCGGCGGGCATGGCTACGGGTCGAGACGGGGCATCACCTGGTACACCGTTTATTCTAGTGAATGAGAGAGAGAGAGAGAGAGAGAGAGAGAGAGAGAGAGAGAGAGAGAGAGAGAGAGAGAGAGAGAGAGAGAGAGAGAGAGAGAGAGGAGAGAGAAGAGAGAGAGAGAGAGAAATGCAACAGGTTCACTGCATGCCACGGCCGCCTTTAGATGCCTGGGCCACATTTCCACCTGGTGTTTACTGCCTTAACAAGCACATCGAGGCGGCCTAGGGAGCGAGGGCCACCGGGACCCGCCCTCCCAGCGTGACTCCTCCCCGCCACGGCGCGCGTCCACCTTTCATCCCCGCATAAGTTCTGCGCCGGATGATTCGCTAATCGGTGGCCCGCGCGTCCCCCGTCGCGTTCGACATGTAGATTATTGATTCGGTTGCTTGGTCGAACATCAGGTAGAGACGGGAGTTGGGATGCTGGACATGAGCAAGCGGGGCGGCGGGGAGGGGGGGCTCACCGGGGGACTGGTAGACCCGGTGGGGGATAGGGAGGAGGGGGGGTAGACGTTGGTAGAAGAAAACGGGAATTGAGGGCAGACTCTCGCAGCCCGAGCGCCGGAGCGGGAGAACTCCATTATTTTACGATTGTTGGCTCTCTGCGGGGGCCGAGCGCGATGCAGGTGATATCATCAGCCCGAAGGCGCCTTCGGGAGGAGCCAGCGCCCTTCAGAGCTCGCTGACGTATTGCAACTCGGATGGAGACGCGAAGTTATATCTATTTATATATCCCGTTGCACTAAAAGTGTTTATGCACTTTTCTTTGTGGCAAACGACAGGTTTCCTGACTCCATTTTCTCCTCCCGGTCCTGCAGATAAGCCGTAACGTCTTCATTCATTCGCGCGGTCATAACTGTTTCTCGAAGCGCTTCAGACCAGAAAAGTTATTATCCGCGTCCCGTGGCTAGAATTCCATTATGAACGATCCTTAATAGAGATTTTTAGCAAGGGCCGCTTTCATATCCCCGGCCGGGGCGCTGCGACCTTATCGGCTGGCGCGCTACGGCCGAAAGTGCGCCGCGGCCTCGTAATTTCCCGTCAGGACGAGCGCCGCGCACGGCAAGCGCGGACCCCGACGGGGATCTCCATAATCTGGTTCATTCCGCCGCCGCCGTTATCATTTCATCCATTCATCTCGCCCCGCCCCCTCTCCCATCAACGGCGCGTCGCCCTCCCCGTCAGCGCCTTCGTCTGTTCTCAATCGCACACTGAAGAAGACAAATCGTTCGCCCGGAGCAGCCACGTCGGGGGTCCCGCGCGTCGCACAACGCAGCGATTTTCCCCCCACAGTTCTCATCTCTTTCTCCATTCCTCTCCGTTCTCCTTTCTCCATTTTTCATACCTTCCTCTTGCAAATTATGAATTTTTTTTTCTTCGCCATCATTATGCGATTGAGAATCTATTGTGTCAAAATGACGAATGCACATCCAGGGCGGAGGGGCGGGTGGACCGCTGATAAGAACAGCTTCGGGTCTCCTATTTGTTCTCCCTCCCTCCCCTCCTCCCTCCCCCTCCCTCCCTCTCTCTCTCTCCTTCTCTCCCTTCTATCTCTCTTTCTCATGTTCTCCATATCTCTCTCCCTTTTCCCCTTCCTATCCCTCCCTTTCTCTTTCTTTATTCTTTCCTTCCCTCTTTATCTCCCTCCTTCACACCATCTCCCTCTCTCATCCTCCTTGTCATCCCTTCCTTTCCTCTCCTCTCTCTTTCCCTCCATCTCTCCCTTCTTCCCTCCCTCCCTCTCCTCCTCTCCCTCTCTCCCCCATCTCAAGACGGGGGTTCCTTTTGCAATGAAATTATATCATCGATTCGACTCGAGCGGCCCTTTGCGAGATAGATTGGGCTCTCGTGTGATCGAGAGCTTCATTCGGCGGGCTGTGGATTTGCATAATTCTGATATTCATTAGATTAGTTGGCTTCAGTGTATATTTATGGCTGCGTTAAAGACCCACAAACGATGGTCATGAATTGATAATTTCGGCTGATCACTTGACCTGCTTCGGGTGCCGCGTGGCTTCCTCTTGGCCGCAACACGGAACAACAACGGAAGGAGAATTAACAATTGAAAAAAATAGACAATGACAACAACAAAAAGAAAGAGGATGAACAAGGAAAGAAATCCTACAAAAGACAGAAAAGAAAAAGTAGAAGAAAAAAGAAAGAAGAGAGAATCGAGACTTTCTATCACGAAAACGCAATTTAAAATGTCCCCTAAATTAAGGATTGCGTTTTGGGGGTTGGCTCTGGGCCATTAATCAAGAGCGGTGATCCTGGCTCCGCGTGGCTCCTCATCTTAATAACGCGACGCAGAGGGAGAGGGGGATGCTGTTCTCGGGAGATGAGGAGGAGGAGGAGGAAAAGGAGACTTTTGCCTTGCCCATCAGCCACCCTTCATCTCCCGTCGGCTCGTGGGAGATGATGCCTCGTTACCTCCCTCCCCCCGAGATAACGGCCGGAGCTCCGACAGCATCTTGCGAGGGAGTGTGGCTCGTGTTTATTCAGAGAAGGTTTAGAAGAAAACGTTAGGTCTCTTTAGGCTCTTAGGACACGTCCCTCGTGTTGAAAGTAGGCCATGACGTCTTTGCAAAGCCAGACTACCTTCTCGTGCTAGTTCATTAACAACTCGACGTAATTAACCCTGCCACCCGAGAGGCAGAGCAGCCATCATGAAACTAATTGGAAAAAAAATTAATAGGCCGCAGTATTTCCTATCGTCACGTGACTAGGCGTGTTGCATCTCAATTGGCTCTTTAGATCCGACAGCCGTTTTTATCGATACGATTTCGCAGCCGCAGAAACGGGGGAGAGGGGGCTCAGTGAAGCATAGAAAAGAAAAGAAAGAAAGGAAGAAAAAAAAAAAAAAACAGGAGGAAGTAAAGAAGGGAAAGAAAGAATGAAAGAAAGAAAGAACACGCAACGGTTCCCTTCAAGATCGGATCTGACACGGCAGAAGATGAGGCTTCACCTTCAAGGTACGAATCGCGGAGGTTTCCGACGGTGGCGCAAGACGGAGAGATTTATTCGCCGTCATTCTGCAAGGTCCTCAGACGCCCACCCGCCCACCCACCCACCCTCCCGCCCGCCCGCAATCTCGCAAGGTAAAAGCCATGTACGCTCCACCTCCGAGGCATCATGCAGGGGGGCCGGGGGCAGTGGCTTTCATGCATGAGGCTGTGACGTC
>NC_051428.1:8026485-8058985 GCF_015228065.2 Penaeus monodon | reverse complement strand
CTGAGGAAGGGCGGAGGAGGAGAGGGAAAGGAGAGGGGAGAAGGAAGAGGGAAGAAGGAATAGGAAATGAAGGGAAAGGAAGGAAAGGGGGGAGAAGGAAGAGGGGAAGAAGGGAAAAGAGGGAAAGGGGGAGAAGGAAGGAGAGGGGAAGAAGGGAAAAGAAGGAAAGGGGGGGAAGGAAGAGGGGAAGAAGGAATAGGAAGAGGAGGGAAAAGAAGGAAAGGGGGGGAAGGAAGAGGGACAAGAAGGAATAGGAAAAGAAGGGAAAATAGTAGAAAAGAAAGAAAGAAGGAAAAAGAGAATGCAGAGAAGGGAAAAGTAGGAATAGGGTAAAGAGGAGAAGGCGAAGAAAGAGAAAGAATGAAAAGTGGGAAGAGGGAAAAATGAAAGAAAGAACACAACGAAAACAAACGAACAAAAGACAAACAGACAAACAGACAAACGCAGCCATGGAACTCCCGAAGCTGGGAATAAAAACACGGGAACTCCAGCCACATTGCGATCAATTCATCTCCGTCACGGCGGCGAGAGATGACTTATAATATATAAAACAATAACGAAAAGAAATCACCGAAAGAAAGTCGTAAAATGATAATGATAATAATAGTGATAATAATGATAATGATGATGATAATGATAATGATAATAATAGTGATGATGATGATGATGATGGTGATGGTGATGATGATGATGATGATGATGGTGATGATGATGATGATGATGATGATGATGATGATGATGATGATGATGATGACGATGAAGATATCAACAAAACAATAATAATAAATGAAAAACAGAGGACAGTGAATTAAAGAACAATAAAGCGAGAGTGATAGATCTCCCATCAATACAGAGCGATGGGCACAGCGGTTCCCATCACAAGAAGGGCCACGCGATTAACGCCCATCGTCCTCGGCCGTCGCCTGCCATCAGGGGTTCCTGAGGACGTCCAGTGTAAATCGATGATCGAAAAGGAGCGTGTGACGTCATTCGAACCCCCCTCCCCCCATCCCCCTTCTCCTTTTTCTTCTCCCTTTTTCTTTTTTTCATCTCTTAGTTTCTTTCTTTCTCTCTCTCTCTCTCTCTCTCTCTCCTCTCTCTCTCTCCTCTCTCTCTCTCTCTCTCTCCATCGTCTCCTTCCTTCCTCCTTCCTCTTTCATCTTCATCTTCCTCTCCCCTCTCCCTCTTCCTCCCTCCCTACTTCCCCTTTCGTCTTCCTCTTCCTCTCTCCTCCTTCCCTTCTCTCTCCCTCTCCCTCTTCCCTTCCTCTTCTCCACCCCCCGCCCCCCTCCTCCTCTGCTCCCCTCCCCCGCCCTTCCAGATGCACCCTGTCGTGAAGAGATGTTTTGTTTATGTTCTGGACATGATTACCGTCCTCGTGCTACATTCTCCCTACCGGAGGAGGGGACAAGAAAGAGCCATACGAGCGTGAACACCGAAGGCCGAAACCGGAACGACTTAGCGAGGGATTCTGAGCCGTAATGAAGTGCTGAGGTTTGCGCCCGTCACCCCCGCGGTCGAGCACAAGCGAGACAAGGATGGATACGCACCTAATTACGATCTAAACTGCCTTTTGGGTCTGAATGTCGGAGAGTCGGTTTTTCCGCGTTGCGAGAGGGACCGCTAAGGTCGCGCCTGCGGTTCCTGCGATGCTAAATTTACAGAAAGAAAACAAGACGGGGGAGGGGGGGGGGAGGGAGGGAAGAGGGAAAGAAAAGAAGAAACAAAAAAGGGGAATTTCAGCTGAAGATTCTATCAGTCGATTTGAAGACGGCGTCCATTACGGTAAACGGACTTGATCAATCAGATATCAATAGACTGGGAGCCAAGACGAAAGAGGGAGCGAGGATACGGTGAGATGGAAGGAAGGGAGGGAGAGAGGGAGGAAGAGGAGGAAGGAGAAGGTGAGAAGGGAGGAAGGGAGGGAGGAAGGCAGAAGAGGAAGGAGAGGAAGAAAGGGAAGAAGAAGAGAGAGAGAGAGAGAAAGATAAAGTTACGAATGGAGGACAGAGGGTTAAAGGGAGAAAGACAAAGATATATAGCAAGAGGTTGAAAGACAAAACAAAATAAGATAGAAGGAGTCTGAACGAGGGAGACAAAGAGAAGGATGCTGCGTCTGTTGTCACGATTCTCGCTAATTCTCTCCCTTCTCCCCAAGGACGAAGAAAACGCAGCCGGAGAAACCATGGACGGAGAGAGAAAAGAAGGGGAGGGAAGGGAGGAAGGGAGAGAGGGAGGGAGGGAGGGAGGGAGGGAGGGAGGGAGCGAGGGAGAAGAGGGAAAAATTGGCGTACTCTATATCCCCTATAATCCCCTCCCCTCCCCTACCTCCTTCGCCTCCCCCCCTCCCCCCTGTTCCCCCACCTCTCCGACGGCCTTCTAGCTCGGAAAACCTTCTCCTTCTCCTCTCAGCCTACTTAGCATTTTTGTTGCATATTATACGCATTTCTTCGTTTCTTCTTTGGTTATTTCGTTTCGTCTTCTTCCCATTCGGAGAAAATGTCTAAAGAACATATAAAGAAAGAAGGAAGTAGGAGAAAATACGTTAATTATTTTAATAACTTTAATAATATATTTTTTTTCTTTTTTTTTTCTTTTTAGCAAATGAGGAAATAAAGTGAGATGCTCCAAGGAGACGGTTTCCGAGAGGGAAATTGTGTCACTTACGGGAAAAAAGAATGTAAGTATTTGAACATACACATAAAAAACCTTTTTTTTTTTTTTTTTTTTTTTTTTGGCGTACTTCGTGAGTCACATGGGATTTGTGTGTTGACATCGGCATTTTTGTGGTTCTCCAGAAATCATGACTGGCGAAGGGGTGTGTGCGTGGGAGGAGGGGGGGGGGGTAGAGGGGTAGATAGAGGAGGAGGAGAAGGGCCAGCATCCTCCCCTCTTTCCTCCCCCACTCCTCCCTCCTATCCTCCGTCCTCCCCCCTCCTTCCCTCCGTCCTCCCCCCCTCCTTCCCTCCGTCCTCCCCCCTCCTCTCCCTCCACGTGGCACTACCTCCTTGAGCCGATCGTTTATTCGTGACGTCATCGCTCTTGCAATGGCGGTGATGGTAATCGTCTCGTGACGTCATGAGTACCGGAGCGATGACGTCACAGGCTCTACCAGGAGCGTGACAGCGACGGTGACTCGGCCTCACCTTGAGCGGCAGAGGCGGAGGGGAGGGGGGAGGGGGGGTCCTGTGATCTTGTGACGTGGCAACTCTTATCTGGATGTTTTATATAGAGAGATGATAAATAACACACACACACACACATATGTGCATATATATGTGTGTACGTGTGTGTGTGTGTGTGTGTGTGTGTGTGTGTGTGTGTGTGTGTGTGTTCACATGTATAGATATACATACACCTACACACACACACACATTTTCCACCTTTTAAAAGATCTAGTTCTATCTTCTCCCTTTTTTCTTCCAAGAGGGAGGAAACAGGGTGGAAGGATGGAGGGAGGAAGACAAGAATGTAAGGGAGGGAGTAGACAGGAATGTAGGAAAGGGAAGGGAGAGAATATAGAAGGGCGAAAGGAAGATCCGCAGGGATGGGAAGAGAGATAGAAGAAGAAAAAGAGGTAGGGAGAGAGAGGAGGAAACAGGGTAGGAAGTGGGAGGGTGGGAGGGAGAGGAAAGAACGGGGGGGGGAGAGGGAAAGAGGAAGGGAGGGAGAGGGAATGGGGAAGGAGGGAGGGAGGGGAAACGGATAGGAAAGAGGGGGAATAGAGGGGAGGAAGGGAGGGGGAATGGAAGAGAGGGAAGGGGGAATAGAGAGGAGGGAGGAAGGGTGAAAGAACGGGAGGGAGACGCAGGTGAAGGGAAGGATGCAGGAGAAAGCTGAATGAAACCCCTTCGCTTGCAATTATTCCCGACGAACCACATTGCATGCCTGGAAACTCACTCCCGCGACGGACCGAGACAAGAAAAAGGGAATCTCATTTTCTCTTCTGTTTCTCCTTCATTTTTTTTTTGTCCATCGTATTCTTATTCTTTTTTTTTCTTTTCATTCTCTTCTTCTTCTTTTTTTCGTTTTCATTTTACCATTTTAGGCGATATGCACGCCTGAAATTCGATCCTGAAGAGCAACGCTGCTAATGTTACCTCACGAACAGAGAGAGAGAGAGAGAGAGAGAGAGAGAGAGAGAGAGAGAGAGAGAGAGAGAGAGAGAGAGAGAGAGAGAGAGAGAGAGGAGACCGAGAGAGAATAGAAAGAAAAGAAGATAGAAAGAGAAACAGAGAGAAAGAGAAAATAAGAAAACTAATAAAAGGGGCAAAAATCGAGCCCCCCCCCCAAAAAAAAAAAAAAAAAAAAGAGAGAGAAAAAAAAGCGGGTGATTTACAAAGCGTATTATTGGCATCTTTTGTCCCGTGGCGCTCGTGTCCGCCAGCCTCCTTAACAGGGCCTTTCCTCCGCTTGTTTAAATCCTTCGGCCGATTCACGGAGCCCCATTAATCCGGGCCGAGGCGCTGGCCGGCGGGGCAAGACAGCGCGACCCCACGGCAGCCCCCAAGGTCGATCTTCCCGTCCCCTCTCCGCGCCCTGCTCGACCCTAGCGACGGAGGGCGCCGAGACCCCTGCCGCAGGGACGTCGTTACCAGCTATCTCTTTCGGGTAACACACGTATCTGTCGATCACGGGGAAGAATCGCCGCGAGTTTCCACCTGAGAGAGGCTGCGCTGCGCCCCTTCTCATGCCTGCTCCTTCTTCTTGGTCTTCCTCTTCTTCTTTGTTATCTTTTTATTCTTCATCATTACCATCATAATTTCCTCCTCCTCCTCCTCCTCTCTTCTTCTTCTTCTGCTTCTCCTTCTTCTTCTCTTCTTCTCCTTCTTCTTCCTCCTCCTCCTACTTTTTCTTCTCCTTCTCCTTCTTCATCTTCTCCCTAACTCCCTCATTTCTCTTCCCTCCCTCCCTCTAGTAACAAATAGGTCTCCCTAACTACTTTCCTCGTCTCTCTCTTTCCTTCATTTTCCTCCTCTTCCTATACTTTTCGCTAAGCTTATCACACAGGGATTTCCGATCTATCCTATGATGCTGTAAAAAAAGAGAGAGAGAAAAAAATGGAAAAAAGAAAAAAAGAAAGGGAAAAAGGTGAAGAAAAAATGGTCTTTTTTTCGAAAGATCATAAAATATTCGGGGCGACGCGGAATTCCTCACGGAGTCTATATAAACGTTGTTACAAGTACCTCATACCTGTCGCGTTAAATCATTGGTGCGGGAGGAGGTGAGGAAGGAGGAGGAAAAGGAGGAAGAGGAGGAAGAAGAAGAAGGAAGGAGGAGGAAGGAGGAGGATGGAGGAGGAAAGAGGATGAGGGAGGAGGAGGAAGGAAGAGGGAAGAGGAGGAAGAGCAGGAAAAGGAGGAAGGAGGAGGAAGAGGAGAAGAAGAAATAAAGAAAAAGAGGAGCAGGAGGAGAAAGAGGAGAGGAAGAAATAAAGAAAAAGGGAGCAAGAGGAGAGGAAGAGGAAGAGGAATGGCTGAAAAAGAGCACGAGGAAGAAAAGGAAATAAAGTAACAGGAGAAGGAGGATGAGGAAATGCTGTAGAGGAAGAAAAGGAAAAAAGGAGATAAGCGGAAGGGGAACATGAAAAGGAAGAGGAGACTAGAGGAAGAGGAACAAGTGAAAGATGAAGTGGTGGAAGAAGGAAGGAATAAAGGGGAAAATGCGAGAAAAGCAACAAAGTAGTCATAAATTATTTCTTACTATTCAAGTCCCGATGCAAAATAAACAAACACATTGGAGAACAAAATAATGAGATAAACAAGCCCTAATACAAGCAATAAAAAATGGAAATAATGCTCGTAAATCAAACGAAATGCCCGTTTCTTTTCCGTGTCCCCTTTAACCGGCGAACGCCATTGGTCATGCATGAAAGGCGTCAACCGCAGAGAATGGGAAGCCAAAGAAAACGGAGCAGCGCCCGGCTGACCACCCTCGTCGCCCGTTTTCTATGAAATCGCCCCACGCACATTCCATGTTCTTTTATCGCTCTTCGCGGCGCTGCAGGGGGGACTAAACAGTTCGCATCGCGGCTATCAGTCTCGCCCATGTGCGCCCACACCCCGGCTGCACGGCTGCTCTCACCTGTCCCCCATGTGTCGGACGCCTAATTAACAGTAATACCTGAAGGGGCCGCGATAAGGTTTGTTGGAAGGGCGTGAGGGTGGGAGGGAGGGAAGAGAGGAGCGTGTAAGTTGATTTGCAATTTTGCAAAAAAAGAAGAAGGAAAAAGAGCGATTCAAATTGAAGCGAAATATTAGTTTGTGAAGGAATGATACCACAGATCTTATGCACATGGTATCACTGATTTCTTAAATATATATGCAAATGAGATATAAACCGTGAAGAGAGAGAGAGAGAGAGAGAGAGAGAGAGAGAGAGAGAGAGAGAGAGAGAGAGAGAGAGAGAGAGAGAGAGAGAGAGAGAGAGGGAGAGAATGGGAAGAGGAGGAGACAATAGGCCAGACCATTTAGTCTTTCGCGGACTTATCAATTTTTACCTTTGTTTCACTCTGACCTCTAATGCCTTCCCACCCCCTTCCTTCCTCCCTCTTCCCCCCTGCTCTCCCCCCCTTCTCCCCCTCCCTCTCCTTCCTTCCCCCTCCTCTCCCCTCCTTCTCCCCCTCCTTCTCCCTCTTACTCTCCCCCTCCAACCCTCCTCCGCTTAGTCGGCCGAGCAGCGGCACAAGAGAAGGCTCGACAGGTAGATTCGCCCCTCGAGAGCATTCTTACTAATCACAGGTAAAATGCTGCATCGAATTTAACTCGGTGTGACTCGCATGCCGAATGAAAGGCTGGTTCCCTCCACCCAGGAGATATCTGCGGAACGTTTGTATAGACGAAAAGATCCTTAAACTTTTTTTTTTTAGATTTGTTTTGTTTTCGGCTTTTTATGGGGGAAGGGGAAGGGGGAGGGGGGAGGGAAGGTGGGGAAGAGGGAGTTCCTTGTAGAGTATGCGAACATCCTTCTCAAACTCGCTCGGTTAGGTAAGGGATGCGCTTAATTTCCATCTTCTGTTGTCTTTCCTTTTCTTTTTTCTTTTGGGTTCTTCGTCTCTCTCCTTAATGCCCCTTTTTCCTTTTTTGTCGATCGCTCTGTGTGTGTGTGTGTGTGTGTGTGTGTGTGTGTGTGTGTGTGTGTGTGTGTGTGTGTGTGTGTGTGTGTGTGTGTGTGTGTGTGTGTGTGTTCATCTATTTATTCATCTCCCTACTTATACATCTATGTACATAGTTCTTGCTCTCCTATTTATATTTCTTGCTCTCTTCTCTATGTAACTGCCCCCTCTCGCTCTACCTATCATTCTCTCTCTCTTTCTCTTCCCTTTTCACTACCCAACACCCCTCATTTCCCCCTTTTGCTAAAACGTATCCAATATTTCGCAACCGACGCCCTCCCCCTCCCGTCCCCTTCCCCCCTCCCTCTTCGCCTTCTTCGACCACTTCATCTCCGTAAGCGCTCCAAAGGGGAAGTGAATGGGCACGGCTGCGTAGACTGATGAGGTGCACATGTGTGTACGTCCGTGTGTACCTTTGTGCGTCATGATTTCGGTCGGCGTCAATTATGGCGGTGATTACATGGGCGCTCTGGGTGGCCGCGTCCGAACGAGTGCGCGCGGCTTTGCGTTCGAACGGAGATGCAAAAATACGAATGCTGTTTTTTTTTTTTTTTTTTTTTTTTAACCACGTTTTCCTCCCACATCCGAGCCCTTGTTCCAACAAACACTCTAGCAATACTCTCTTATCCCGCGCATGAATTAGCACGGGGAAACCCTAATTTACTTAATTAAGGGGCCATTAATTAGCGGGATTCGACACGTCCGCTCGGCGCGCAATCTCGGCCGACATCATAATCCTTCGGCGGCCGAGAGCGGCGGCCGCGCGCTCCCAAGCCGGCCCCGACGCGCGCCTTCGGACCATCTGATAAGCAGTCACACTCCCAAAGTGAGCTTGTTCGTGCGCTATCAATATTAAGTCAACCCGGAGTTTTCTGTCGTAAAAATATATAAGGGACGATTTGCGCGGCGGTCGGCGGGCGCGGATCGGGACGGCGCTGCGCCGGCGAGGCCGAGCGATAAGCGCGGGCGGGCAGGGGCGGCCGGGGAGAGGATGAGGGCGGCGCGGAGGGCGGGCCTCGAGGACGGACGTCGAGGGCGGGCACGGAGGGCGGGCCTCGAGGACGGACGTCGAGGGCGGGCACGGAGGGCGGGCGCGCAGTGGCGTGTCCAGAAGCGCAAGTAGCCGGCGGGACAGCCAGAGCCTCGGACGCAGCCTCCGTCCCCGCCCGCGAAGGGAGCTCGGGCAAGTTTCTTTTTCCCTCCCCGAGCCTTTGTTTTGTCTCTTCCGTTGTATCCTTCCTTCAATCTCTTTCTCTCTGATTCCCTTTCTGTCTCTCATTATCCGTCCTCTCCCCCTCTCCTCCTTACTTTCCCTTCGTCCGCCTCCGCTCGCTTCCCCTCCTACCTCTCTCTCTATCTCCCCTTCTCCTCCACAAACCCCTTTCTCTCTCCCCTCCCCTTCTCCCCCACATATCCTCCCCTTCTCTCCCCCCCCCCCCCCCTCTGTGTCTTTCCCCATCACGAGTCGCTGTAATTAGGCGCCTGAGTCCGCCCGCGCTCGACGTGTGAAGTGTTTACGAGGCGTGCGAGTCGCGCGGAGCCAAAGCGGGGCATTCCGACGAGGCCCCTTTGTGCGGGAGCGGGAGGAGGGAGGGGGGGAAGGGGGAGAATGAGGGGAATGAGGGGAATGGAGAAGGGGGAGGGGGTAGGGGAAATGAGGGAGGGGGAGAGGAGAGGATGGGGAGAGGGAGAGGGAGGGGGAGAGGGAGAGGGAGGGGAGAGGGAGAGGGAGGGGAGAGGGAGAGGGAGGGGAGAGGGAGAGGGGTAGGGGGCATTCGGACTCATTCTCATGCTTGGGATTTTTTTTTTTTTGGGGGGGGGGAGGGTATCTTGTTCGTTTCGAAATTTTCATCTTTATTTTGCGTTTGTAAGAAATAGTATTAAAAAAAACGGAAAAAAGTTAGTCACTTGCGCACGCTCGCCCTACAGTTTCATCATCATAATTCATTTGCTTTTATCGATTTCTACCATTCTTTTATTTCCTTCTATCTTTTAAAAAAACAAACAAAAATAAAAGTAAATGAACCAAAAAATAACTAAAGGAAGAATGCCTCATTTTTTCCCGAAATATTCTTCTTCTTATTCTACTCTTAAAAAAGGAGAGAGAGAGAGAGAGAGAGAGAGAGAGAGAGAGAGAGAGAGAGAGAGAGAGAGAGAGAGAGAGAGAGAGAGAGAGAGAGAGAGAGAGAGAGAGAGAGAAGATAGAGGAAGAGAAGAGAGAGAGAATAGTAGATAGATAGATAGATGTAGAGAGAGAGAGAGAGGAGAGAGAGAAGAGAGGAGAGAGAGAGAGAGAGAGGAGGAGAGAAAGAGAGAGAGAAACAGAAAGAAAAAAAGGAAAAAAAACAGAAAAAAAGTTAAGAAGAAGAAGAAAAGAAAAAAGAAAAAAAAAAGGAAAAAAAGTAGGCGACCAAAAAGACCGGAAACGAACAATGCTCACGAGTGCCATTTCATTTTGGATTTTATTTGCCTTTTTTTATTATCTCTCCTTTTTTTCTCTCTCATTCTATTCCATTTTTCTTTTTTTTCTCTCTCTCTCTGTCATTTATTGTGTTCATTCCGAGGAATAAGACAATACACAATGACAAATATAATGACGTTTAAGTTTCTGAAGGTTCGACTGCAATCCAACAATCGCTTACTTGTAAAATATATAAAGGAGAGAGAGAGAGAGAAAGAGAGAGGGAGAGAGAGAGAGAGAGAATTGTACAAATATCTCTAGAATAATACCAAGACGAATAAAATGATAAAAAGAGAAGAAAAGGTGGAGAATAAAAAATGAGGTTAAGCATACGAAAGAACACCCTTCCTTTCTTCTTTGAAATCAGATCTCGTCAATATATATATATATATATATATATATATATATATATATATATATATATATATATATATATATATATAATATATATATATATATATGTGTGTGTGTGTGTGTGTGTGTGTGGTGTGTGTGTGTGTGTGTGTGGTGTGTGTGTGGTGTGTGTGTGTGTGTGTGTGTGTGTGTGTGTGTGTGTGTGTGTGTGTGTGTGTGTGTGTGTGTGTGTGTGTGTGTGTGTGTGTGTGTGTGTGTGTGTGTGTGTGTGTGTGTGTGTGTATTACATAACAGTATCTACAATAATACGTTTTTCTTTCTTTCTTTCTTTAAGCTCGTATATCTAGCAAACGCTTGGTCGAGGAGATGAGAAATTAGGAGGGAAACGTAGCTATACTGTTATTTCCATTTCATCGTTATCGTTAATCCCCATTATCCTTACGATATCCAACACCGCCATCATTATCCTCCCCATCAGCAACACCATCCTCATAACACTCACCACCAACCACGATATTCAACACCATCACCCCTGCTATCAAACGCATTTTTAAGCGACGCGTCACAGCCTGTCGCCGCCGTTGCATTGTCTTTAACTTCCGCCACAAAATCCAAACATCCTTGGAAGTGCGAGTCGGGCTGCTTCTTCCTCGCTTTTCTTCTGGGGCGAATGGGGAGGAGGGAGGAAAAGGAGGAGGAGGAGGTGGAGGTGGAGAAGGTGGAGGAGGAGGAGGAGGGGGTGGAGGAGGAGGAGGTGGAGGAAGAGAAGGGGAAGTATAGGGAGGTGGAGAAGGAGGTGGAGGAGAAGCGGAAGGATGGGAAGGAGGAAGTGGAGGAGGAGGAGGAAGAAGAAGAGAAAATGTGAAAGAGAAGCGGAAAGGAGAGGACAAAAGATCAGGAAAAAGAAGGCGGAATAGAAGAAACAAGGCCATGAGGAGGAGAAAGAGAGGATGGAGAAGAGAAGAGAAGAGAAGAGAAGAGGAGAGAAGAGAAGGCGAATCAGAAGGAGAGGAGGGAGCGAGGAGGCATCCCGAATGTCATCACCGACGCGGCGGGACCGACTTCCCGATCAATGTTATCGACTGATCGGATCGGAAAGCCATTTCTTCTCGCGGTGACGGCATCGCCAGGGACGGAGAGAGGGGGGGAGGGGATGGGAGGAAGAGGAGAGGAGGAAGGAGGAGAATAGAGAAAAGGCAACGAAGAGAAGGAGGCAAAAAACCCGGCACAATCCGCAGACGACGCCTATGTGACCCTCGGACAGCGGCGGCCCGAGCGGCCCTCCGTCGCGCCGCCGCTACAAATCCCCCAGTCATTAGTCGGTTTTCTCGGCGGCGCTTCGGGTCCGGCGCCGCGACCGGCCGTCTTCGTCTCGCCGAGGAATCCGGCCGAGGGATCCGAGCGCCATTAGACCCAAAACCGGACATTAATCCGCCTCTTGACAAAGTATAATTTACACAGCGAGTCCGCTGTGAGATACGCGCCTTAATCCGCGCCGGGTACGCACCTGTCCGCCCGCCCGCCCGCCCAGGGGGCCAGCGCCCGCGCGCACGCACGCCCGGTTGGACACACACATACGAGCGCGCACCAACACACACACACACACACACACACACACACACACACACACACACACACACACACACACACACACACACACACACACACACTACACGCGCGCGCGCACGGATTTCGATTCACACGCATCAGTCATAAGTCTGATCCTGAATTCCGCGCCTCAAAAGGAGACGACAAATGCGACTGATCTGGACGGAGGGGGAGCCTTGGAGACGCTCAAGAAGATTAAATATAATGACAACTGCATTCACTCTCTCTCTCTCTCTCTCTCTCTCTCTCTCTCTCTCTCTCTCTCTCTCTCTCTCTCTCTCTCTCTCTTTCTCTCATTCTCTCTCTCTCTCTCTCTCTCTCTCTCTCTCTCTCTCTCTTTTCCTCTCCATCCCTCTCTATTTCTTTTTATATGTGTGTTGGCTGCCAAGTCAACCAAGCATGGCAGCCCTAGTTTAAAAGTTCAAGTAGGATGAAAACTTTCTTTTTTCGACATGACAGTTACTCCACGGGGGAAAAGGGGGGGGGACGAGTTATCTCGATTTTCGTTTGCTCCTCCTCTTCCTCCTCTTCGTATTCTTCTCGCTCTCTTCTTGTCTTCATGTACGTTTCATCCTTTTCGCATTACTTTGTATCTTTCTCTCAATTTTTTGCTTCCGTCGTTCTTGAAAATCGCATTAATAAACGTTACGTTCCTTTTCCCACCTTCCTTTGCTTTTTTTCTACTCCAAGTTATTATTCTCTAATACTCCCTCTTTCCCCAACCCACTCCTCCCCATTACTCCTCAACACTCCCCACTTCTCCCTTACCCTTCCCTCCCATCACCCACTCCTCCCCAACACTTCCCTTTCCTCGACCCCTACCCATCACTCCTCAACAATCCCCCTTACCCCTTTCACATCCTCTTACTCCCATTTCTCCCCCCTTTCCTCCCCCCTCCCTCCCTCTCCCCACCTTGCCACCCAAAGCAACACCTCGACAAGACGAAGGGAAGGGGGAGGGGAGGGGAGGGGGAAGGGGGAGGGGAGGGGAGGGGGGGAAGAAGGAGGAGAATGCAACAGCTCCTTCTACCGCTATTTCGCCACCTTCGCGTCAACTCCGGGCGATTTTCGTCGTGAAGATACACGCAGAGCCCTCCGCTAAATTTCCTCTGACAGCCCCGCCCCCGTAAAGATAGCGCATATCTTGATAGCGAGGAGAAGAGTCCCGGTTTGCGTTGGTCCGCGACGAACGAAGGACGACCGAGGAACACCGTAGTCTAGGTACCTCGTCTTCTTCGTCCTTTCTTTCCTCTCTTTTTCTTTCTCTTTTTTTTTCTCTTTTTCTTTCGACTTTAAATCCCTGCTTATGGGGAATTAAGGGCCTTTTGTCCGGGGGAGAGAGAAGGGCGAAGTGATTCCGGTGCGGGGAAAAAAAAAGGAGAAAGATAGAAAGAGAGAAAGAAAAAAAAAGGAGGTTTATGGAGGGTATGTGTATATTCTCCGGTGACTTCATTCGGTGAATAAGATATTTAAGCTCATATCTTAAAGACGGCGACTTTTTCGGGTGTGGAACGCTATTCTCAAGGAGGGGGAGGGGGAGGGGGGATGAGGAGGAGGAGGAGGAGGAGGAGGAGGAGGAGGAGGAGGAAACAGAAATAATTAGAAATGGATGACGAAGAAGAGATGAGAAAAAAAAATCGGAAGAAAAATAAGAAAGACAACAACAAAAAACAACAAGCAAGATACAGAAAAAAAAGGCATTTGACATTGCCTCCCCCCCTCCCATCCACTCCCCCCCACCTCCCACCCCCCTTCGGAAGCCAGATCCGACGGGCCCGCGAGGGGGGGGGGGCGCCGCGCGATCCCCACGGGGCGACGAGCGAAGGGCGAGGAGGCGACGGGGCGAAGTGCCGCTGAGAGGAGGAGAGGCAGCATCCGAGCCGAGGTCCGGGGAAGAAACCTCGCGCCTTTATATGCTTATCGAAGTCTCATTAAAACAACGCGGTGTAAATCCCTCCGTTTGGGAGTGGGGGTGGGGGGTGGGAAGGGGTGGGGGGGGCGGACGCTGGTAAAAGTAAAATATCAGGCTACACGGATGGGGGGAAGGGGGAGGGAGATGGAGGGGGACGATGGTGGTGGTGGTGGGGGGGGGGCAGGAGAAAGGATGCGAGGGAGGGGGATGCGAGAGAGAGGGAGGGAGAGAGGGAGGGAAGGAAGGAGAGAGAGAGAGAGAGAGAGAGAGAGAGAGAGAGAGAGAGAGAGAGAGAGAGAGAGAGAGTATGTGTATGTCAGAACCGTGTCTCGTTTTATAGCTAATTCCGGAAAGTAGATAGAGACCTTTGAGTGCATAAGCGAGATGTGTCTTCTTTTTTTTCCCCCCTTTTTTTTTTTACCTCGTGGGCGCGACAAGTTCTCGACATCGGTCAGCCACTCAGCTCATCGATTTACACAACAAACAACTCTCTTTCCCCCCCCCCCCCCTTCCCTCCTCCTCCCTTCTCTCCCTCCCTCCCCTTTAATCCCCCAGATCTCGCAGACAAGACCTCCTCTCTACAAGGACAAATAGAGCAAATTCGCTAATGGACACGCAAAAATTCGGACACCAAGACAAAAAAAAAAAAAAAAAAAAAAAAAAAAAAAAAAAAAAAAAAAAAATTACGAATGCAAATCCCATGTCCCTGGCCGCAGCATCCCCCCGGGCTATCCTATCTCGTCCTCGATTACAAGGAAGATAATCCCACCCTTGGCTTTATTTCCCAGGTCCTCGTTTGACGTCTTAAAATCTCCCTACGACAGATCCCGCTGTTTTGGCGTCGCGGCAGGAGATAATCGCCCTTGATAAGCCCATAGACTGGCTGCCGTTGGGAGGGGAAGGCCGTTTAGGGAGGGAGAAGGAAGGAGAGAGAGAGAGAGAGAGAGAGAGAGAGAGAGAGAGAGAGAGAGAGAGAGAGAGAGAGAGAGAGAGAGAGAGAGAGAGAGAGAAATAGGGAGAAAGAGAGAATAAGAGAGACAAGAAGACAGACAGAGAAAAAAGGATGAAACAGCGAGGCGAGGAGAGAGCGAAAGGCGAAGAGGACGCCCGCCCCGCATGGAACGCCCGCGCGGCCGCCCTCAGCTGCGGTTCCGCCGGCTTATCTGCGGGCGCAGGCGGCGACGAAGCGATAGCGGCCTCGTTGTCGGCGGCGACCGTTCCGCTGACGAGTTTATCGCCGCTGATGACGCTGATGGGCGGCCGGATCGCGGGCGCCTCGGCTGCCCACAGATAATCGTTCGGGCGGACAGTGATTAAGCCAATTGTGTCCTTTGTCAGAGGGCGGAGGAGACGGACCTGATACAGGCCGATATGCAGTGTACATATATATATATATATATATATATATATATATATATATATATATATATATATATATATATATATATAATATATATATATATATATATATATATGTATATATATATATATATATATATATATATATATATATATAATATATATATTATATATATATATATATATATATATATATATATAATATATATATTCTCAAATATACATATACATACACACAACACACACACACACACACACACACACACACACACACACACACATATGTGTGTGTGTGTGTGTGTGTGTGTGTGTGTGCGTGCGTGGTGTGTGTGTGTGTGTGTGCACATATACATACAATGGAGAGAGAGAAGTTCGTAAATTGCAGTTCGGCTTTTAAGTGTTTTTGGCGCCGGCTTTAGCGCTGCGACGAGACAATGGGCCGAAACGGACATGCGATCGCTCTCACGTTCCAAGTCCAAAGAAACAAAGAAAGAAAACAAATAAAAAGAGACAATTAAAAGACACCAGATACGAATTTTAAGAAACGAGGCAAAAATTGGAATAAAAAGGTCATTAACGCGAAGAAAAAATAAAACATCTGTTCGGCTCAGGTATATGAAGCTGATCAGACTCCTCCCCCTCCCCTTCCCCATGCCCCTCCCCCTCTCTCCATGACTTCCTTCCATACTCAATTCGTCAACTCCCCTCCCCCCCCCCATCCTTCATATCCTCCTTGTCCTCCTCTTCCCCCCCCCCATCAATCCCTTATTCCCCCGTCTACCTCCCTCTCCTATCTCCCTTCCTCTTCCCCCTTCCTTCTCTCCCCCTCATATCTATCTCCTCCCTTCCTCTTCCTCTCCCTCCCTCCCACCTCTTCCTATCCGTCCCTCCCTCCTCTTCCTCTCCCTCCCTTCCTCCTCTTCTTTTCATCTCCCTCCCTCCCTCCCTCCTATTGCTCTCCCTCCCTCTCTCCTATTCCTCTCCCTCCCTCTCTCCATTCCCCTCCCTCCTACTTCTCCTTAACCCCCCCCCCCCTCCTCGATGCGTGCACACAAACACACACATTCTATGAATGCCCGCGGAAGATGGTTCATACTCTATAGATTAACCCTTTTTGGCGTCCTTCCTGTGGGTAATTAGCAGTTATTAAAGAGAACCGAACCGGTCAACGAGTATTGGGCGGGGGGGGGGGGCAGGGAGGGAAGTGAGGTGGGGGAGAGGAAGGGGAGAAGGGGGAGGGGTAATAGGGGAAGTCAGGTGGGGGAACTGGGGGAGAAGGAAGGGGGTGGGGGGGAGATATGACCATTTGCCCTGGTAATTATCCGAGTAATGACTGGTGTGAGTGAGCGTGTGTACGCGTGTGTGTATCGATGGATCTGTGTGAGTGTGTGAATGAAAAACATCATATTTTTTGTGTGTATGAATGAGTATGAGATGAAAGTATGTGTGTGTTTACGTTTCCGTGTATCTACATGTATGTACGTATATATGTATATGTATGTATGTATGTATGTAGTATGTATGTATGTATGTATATATGTATGTCTATATATACATATGTATGTACTTATGTATGTCTAAATATACGTATGTATGTATATGCATGAAAACATATATATGTATATCCGTATATATAAATAGGTATATAAGTATAATCATATTTACGCACACATGTATGTATGTGTGTGCGTGGAAGGTGAACTGGTAGTTTTATGGGAAACTGCGGCCAATTAACTCTAAATACCGCTGCTGGGCATACTATTTCGGATGCCCTGCCCTGGGTATGTGCTTGCGTCTGCTTTCGCTTCTCGCCGTGCCCAGAGTTTTTATGCTTTAATTTGTTCAATAGTTGTTTTATTTGTTTGTTTGTTCACTCATGTGTATATTTATTTTTGAGGTGAGGATTTCAAATAGAGGATATAATATTATACTTAGAAATATAAAGTTATATTGATGTTTATGGATTTCCTCTTACAGACGGGGAAAAGATCGAAATAAATTGTGCTTAATGACGAAAGGGTAAACAATAATAACCTAAAACAAAATGAAATAAAATCTCAATGAAAAACAACATGATATCAAGGCGCCATCGCCTACCAAACGATACTAGCGAGATACCCAAAAGATACCAAATAGATAAAGAGATAGTTCTTGTCAAAGGGGGGAGGAGGGGGTGAAGGGGGGGGAGAATGGAAAGCGAAAAACGCACTCAACCAACCTATTCCCGTTTTCTACGAAGCCAAAGAAAACGGAAGAAGGGGATGGTGGTGGGAGGGGGGTAGGTGGGTGAAGAGGGAGACGAGGAGAAGGGGAAAAGGGGAGGAAAAGAGGGAGAAGAGGAAGAAGGGGGGAAAGGAGAAGAGAGGGATGAGGCGTGGAAGTGGGCTGGACAGAGGGAGTGGAAGAGGCAGGACGACCTCTCATCTGACCTGCCGTTTGCGCGATGAGAAACTGCGCTCAGGTCTAGGAGGGGGGGGGGGCGAAGGGGGAACTATGAGAAAAAAGAGGAGGTGGTAGAAGGGGAGGGTAGGAGGTGGAGGAGGAGGAGGAAAAACAGGAAATATAAGAAAATAAGGAAAGGAGGAGGAAGAGGAGGAGAAGGAGGAAAGGGAAAAGGGGAGGAGGAGGAAGAGGAGGAGAAGGAGGAGAGGGAAAGAGGGGGTGGAGGAAGAAGAGGATGAGTAAGAGGAGATAAGATTAGAAAAAATAAAGAAAGTAGGAAGAAAGAGAAGGAAAGAAAAAAAAAAGGGGAAAGACGAGAAGAAGGGACAAGGATGAGATATGAAAAAAGAGAGAAAGAAAAGAGGAAAAAGAGAAAGAGAAGGGAAAAAAAATCCTATTAGAGTAAGACTTCGGTGTTGCTGATTGTAGTGTTTACTCTTTTTTTTTATTTATTTTTTTCTTAAAGGTCGGGGCTCAAAATTGTCTACTCATTGGCATCGGATATTGCAAAGGAGCTCAACACGACACCAAAAAGGGCAAAGCGAACGAGGAGTGAATGCAAACATGTTTTTCCCCTTAATTTAACATAGAACTTATAATATCGATGAAGAAGATTAGGGAGGAGGAGATGACCGAAGACGGAGAAAGAGAAGATGGAGAAAGAGGAGGAGGAGGAGGAGGAGAAGGAGGTAGAGGAGAAGGAATGGAGAAAAATAGGAGAGTAAGGATATGAAAAGCGGGAAAGAGAATGGGAGATAAGAAAGAATAAGGATGAACAAAGAAGCCGTATTAGCGAAGTCAAAAAGGCGGAGAAGGCGCGTCGAGAGGCCTCCGAGCGGGCGTGCGTGCGAGCAAGCAGGTGGCAGGATCAAGCAGGCGAGCAAGCAGGCAAGCAAGCAGGCAGGCAGGCAGGCAGGAGGCGGCGGCGGTGCGGCAACGGTGAAGGGAGAAGGGGAGCCGCCCCTGCCCGCACCCGCAGCCCGGTATCCTGCGGAACTGGTCGGGGTAATGGGCGGCGCCACGCCCGCGTTCGCGCCCGCTTCCGCCGCGAGGGAAGGAAGGAAGGAAGGGAGGGGGGAGAGGGGGAGGGAAGGGGGGAAGAGAGGGGGGAGGGAGGAGGGAAGGGAGGGAGGGAGAGGTGGAGGGAAGGAAGGAAGGAAGGGAGGGGGAAGAGGGGGATGGAAGGGAGGAAGAGAGGGGGGAGGGAGGAGGGGGGAAGAGGGGAAGGGAAGGGGGGAGGAGAGGGGGAAGAGTGGGAGGGAAGGGAGGGAGGAAGAGGGGGGAGAAGGGGAGGGAAGGGAGGGAAAGTGACGGGAAAAGGAAAGGACGAGGGGAAGAAGGAAAGAGGAAAGAGGGAGAGTATGAAAGAACGAACGAGTGAGAGAAAGGAAGCCAGAAAGAAGGGAAGGAGGAAGAGGGAGGGAAAAGAAGAACAAGAGGAAGGGAGGAGGTGTGGATGGGAGGAGTAGGAGGAGGGGAGAAAATAGGGTAGGGAAAATAAGAAAAGGGGCGAACGGAAGAAAGGAAAGGGTGGGGAAGGAGAGAGAGAGGAAAGAAGTGTCAACGGAAAAGTGGTTTATGTCAAAAGGGGGAAGTGGGGGGGGGGGAGGTAAGCGAAGGAGAGGGGGGGGGGTAAGCGAAGGAGAGGGGGGAGGGGGGAGAAAGGGTTGGCTTTCTAAAAACATTCATAAGGACGTGAATTACTTTCTAACGCGTGACAGATATGTTAAGATTATATACAAAATTAAAAAACAAGTTATTCAATATATAATAATAATATAATATATATATAAATAAAAATAAATAATAATAATAATATGATAATAATAAAAATATAATAATAATTATAGATATATGCATCATGATAATAATAGAAGATAATAATAATAATTAAATAATAATAATAATAATAATAATAATAATAATAATAATAATAATAAAAATTTAATAATAATAAATAATAATGATAATAATAATAATAATAATAATAATAATAATAATAATAATAATAATAAGGATAATAAAAATAAATAATAAGGACATCAATGATAATAAGCAAAGAGAGTTGTATTGATAAAGATGCTAAGAATAATATCAATAGAAGAACAACATTTAAAATGATTATAATAAGATTTAAAAAATACAAATAGTCATAACATAATTATCAATGATTAGAAATGTTTCTGATACTAATAGGAATGATAATTATAATAATGATGAAAATGATGATAATAATAATAGCAATAATATGATAATAATAATAATGCTTATAGTAATAATAATAATAATAATGATGATAATAATAATAATAATAATAATAATAATAATAATAATAATAATAATAATAATAATAATAATAATAACAATAAAAAATAATAATGATAATAATAATAAAATAATAATAATAATAATAATAATAATAATTATAATGATAATAATAATAATAATAATAATAACAACAACAACAATGACAACAAAAATATTGATAATAATAGTAATTATAATAATAACAACAGTAATGATAATGATACTAATAACAACAACAATAATGATTATAATAACTGTTATACCATTAATAAAATGAGAATAAAAAACGTGATCTTCCTAATAATTTTGACAAGAGAGGAAACATGCCTCAAAAATGACCCACAAAAATTAATAATCCCAACACTGATTTCAAAATTTCCGACCCTAATATCAATAAATCAAAATGCAAATTGAAAGGCAAACAACGGACAATTCAAAATCAAAATCACCCTGAATTGTTGCATAACTCATAATCATTTTAAGTCATTATTGTAAATTATAATAAGTCACGTTTATTACCTCCCGGATGTAACTGTACATAACTGATAATATACTGTTTTTTTCGCTTGTTATATTTTTCCGTTTTATTATTGTTATGGTTTTTGTTTTAATCCTTTCGATACCTTCATATGAGGGTAAATAAATAATGATAACCTTGTTATTATCCTTATGATAATGACAAGAATGATAATAGTGATGATAATAGCGGTAATGATAACACTGATAATGTTAATGATAATAATAATAGTGATGATAATGATGATAATAAAATGATGATAATGATGAATATTAGTAATAGTAATAATAAAAGCAATTAGGAAGAGGGGATAGGAAGGTGATATATTCATATTTTCCTCGCCGTTTGGGAGGGTATCTCTCTCTCTCTCTCTCCCACATGACTTCCTGTGTCCGGTCTCATGAGGGTGTGAGAGGAGATGGAGGGGGGAGAGGAAGAGAGGAAGAGGTAGAGATAAAAGGGGAAGGGGAGAGAACGAGGGGGAGAGGAGGGGAGGAGAGAAGCGAGGAGATGTGTGTGTGTGTGTTGGGGGGGATTTTATATACTCTCCATCGATGCTAATGACCCCCCTCCTTCCTACCTCCTCCCGTCCCACACACCCCCACACCCCTGCCACTTCTCACGTCGCCGCGTCAAGTCCGAGCGACGTGAGGCAGCGCGGGGAGGGGCGAGGTGACAGAAATGAGGCGACGCTGGCGTATTATAAAAACTATGTCTCTATCTCCATGTCAATGTACAGGCTACGTAAGGGTATACGTATTTATGTGTATAGAGTAATCAGTGTAGATACGTACTTATGCACTTTCTATGTCTGTTTACCTCATTATCTATCTATCTACCTCCTCTCTACCTATCTATCTCTATCTGCCTATCTATCTATCCGACTGGGACGGCAGTGCTTCGAGCGGTGTTCCAAGCACCTTATCACCGATTTTCTCCCGTCGCCAAGCATCACCGCGTCAGGTATCTGCGCTCCGACATCTTATTCTGGCAAATCCTTCAATATCCTATAATCGATCCCGCGAGGAGAGAACGAGGGAGGGGGGAAAAGTGTAAACGCTCGGCAAATCCTCTCCTAATCCCCGGAGATCCGTAAATCCGACATTGATACTAACAGGAGTCAGTCTCACTGCTCCCCCCCCCTCTTCTCCCCCCTCACTCTCCTCTCTCTCCTTGTGTCAACAACCTATCCCCCCCTAAACCCCAGTCTCACTAACCCTCCCCTCACCCTTCCCTCCCCCTACCCCCATCGCCGTAACCCCAACCTATCTCCCATCCTTCCCCTCCCCCTTCCTTCCTTCCCCTCCCCCTTCCTTCCCCCCCTCCCCCCACCTATCCATTTGGGTTTCAGTGGCAGACGGATCACCAAGCAAATATGGCCGGACCCCGAGCACAGTGGCGCTAATCTTGCGTTTATGCTAATGACTGTAAACATTCTTTTGTCTCACGACCCGACGCGAAAATGTCCCTCTCTCTCAATTCCCAGGAGAGGGGAGGGGGGGGGGAGGTAGGTGTATGAAGAAGAGGGGGAAGAGAGGGGGGGGGAGGTGGAGGTGAAGGGAGAATGGGAAGGAGGAAGAGGAGGAGAGGAAGAGGAGGGGAAGGGGGGAGGGGGGAAGGCGGTTTATTAGAGCGGTCGCTACAGGTAATTGAACTGGACACAGTCGCAGGCAGGTGGTACTGTCTGTGCCCTACCAGTTAGCATGTCCGCCCCGACCACCCTCACGCTCCCCCACCCCTCCTCCCCCTCCCCCTCTCATCCGGGTCCTGTTCACACCTCTCCCTCTTTCCCCTCTCCCAGTCGACGAACTACAACCCATGGTATATCATCCTACAACCTACAACTGACATTTTACAACCCACAAAAAAAACGACTTTACAGAGAGCTAACGTCAAACCTGCTCATAAATACCGATACACACAATAGTCGTAATCATAATAAGAAATTAATATTTTTATAGGCTAATACATCAGATGGACTTAGAGAAATGATGACGATAACAATATTAGTGGTAACAGTAATATTAAGAGCAATACTATGAAGATAAAAACAATAATAATGCTACTCATGATGGCAATAATACTAATATTAGTAATAATAACGATCGTGAAAATAGTAATAATAATGATAACACGAATAATAATCCTACAGGACAACAATGATAATAACAGTATCAGTAACGCGAAGAGTGCGAGGAAGACCCAGGGCGGCGGGCGGGCGGGCGGGCGGGCGCGAGTGCAGCTCCTCGGCAGCCCATCGCGACAGATGTGAAGCGACAGACAATTCCAGCTGACTATGGGCACGTGTTACGGGGTAAGGGGAGGGCAGGGGAGGCGGTAGGGGGTACGGACGGGAGGGACGGGCGAGTTAGGGGGAGGTCCAGGGAAGAGGGGGAGGAGGAGGGGAGGGGGGGAGAGGGAAAAGGGCAGTTAACTGAGGGTAATTTCCAAGTCATCATACTTGAATACATTGAGGGAGGTGAAGCGGCCGCCTCGAAATCGGTTGTTATTTTATTTAACACTGGCGACTGTTGTTTCCTTCCCCGGACAGGAAGTGGCCCCAGGTGCCCAGGTGCCCGCTTTTCGAGGGGCAGGAAGGCAACAGCGAAGGCCTGAGCTTCGGCAAAACGGCCCTCGTGAATTTGCTCACCAGGCCGGTCTAAGTCCAGCGTTCACCGGATGCACAAATCGAACTTAAATCGCCAATGAAAGCTCGGTGCCTCGCTTGTGACCAATGGCCTGATTTAAGTGTCAATATCTATTATTATGATTCTAACCTCCGCTGCAACGGGTTTCTAATTAGACTTTCATTTTGGTCTTGAATTAGAAACCATTGTCTTATACAAGGCAGACTTACGTGCTTGAATGATCTTCATCACATTTACTCATCTATAATGTCTCGTTGACCTTGCTAACATGAGGATACATTCTCGTGCAAGTATATAACATAGGGATTATAAATCACCTCATGATTTTTTTGTATCTAATTTGATGCACGGAAATTATGGGCCAGCGAATAACTAGATGATACGTAATAAAATATACAAATATATTTATAAACATAAAAAAAGAGAAACGCACGTCTCCATCGCCCGAAATCGAAATGATATCGCACCGAGAGAGTCTAATCGCGCGAAATTACAAAGCCCAAAGACCACGACCCTCGCCAGACCGCGCATTAAAGAAATGAACTTCGGGGGAGAAATTAGCTCCGGCGACGCGGAATCGGGCGCACAAAACCCGCAGACTTTCGACGCCTTGAGTGCCTGCCTCCGGTCCCTTCCCCTCGCATCCGGGACTTCCCTTTGAACGCCGTTTAGAAGGATCCGGAGGCGTCCTGCTCTTCCGCCGGTGGGGAGCAGGCCTTGCCCTCCTCCGGATCCTTTTGCTATGAACGAACGTATACTTAAGTCTATTATAAACCCTTCCCATTGAATCTGCACTGCACTAATTTAATTCCCTCTTTTGCAAATATCATCCCACCTTCCTATGCAAATTGCAGCAAGGGAAGTGCCCATCCACAAGGCGAGCCGCACCTGAAGGGTTTCCAGCACCGCAGTGAAGGGCTTTCGCTAACCACAGCTCCTTATCTGATAAGAAACGATTTGCGGATCATCACGAGGAGTAAAGATTTGACAGGACACCTCCCCTGGCCGAGCCCTTGTTTTTGCGAGGCGACTTTCGACTACTTTACATATATAGAATTTTATAGACTAAATACTAGATCGAGGCCATCTCATGCACCCTGGCGGCTATGGAAGGACCTACTCTCCGGTCTCGTATGCTCGTGGTGTGCCCGTTGGGCGACCGAGATCACTGCACTCTCAGGCAAGTGGTCTTTTGGTTGCTTGCGATAAGGCACACTGTTGGAAGCACTTGCAACAGCCAATGGGACAGATTACCATGATGATAAGACTTGAGGTAAAGACAGCAAAACCTGTCTAATGTACTCTACTGATTACACGATTTTGTAGAAAGGCGTTAAACAAATAAATATGTAAAACCAGCATACGTTTTGCTCCTGTCACTGCCAATATCCATCGATAAAACGGACTAGTTCATAGGATCTAAAGTGTGAAGGAGACGGTTGCATGTTCTCCTGATATTAAGTCGATGACTTAACTTATTCCTGACTGCTACAGACCGAAAATGACTAAGATCACTTTTTATGCGGACGTTGAAATCTCTTACGTCGTGATGTGTTATTTGGTCACACGAAACCAAATAAACTATTTTATAACTTAAGACAAACACTCTTCACTTCATTGTAAATCTGCGACAATACTTTCAAATGCTGGAGAAAAAAAGCAAAGTTGGCGAGTGATAATACAAGGTAGATAAGTTTGTACTTGCGTTTGGAGAGATCCGTCGTTGAGTGCAGATTGCTTGTCGACGATGAAAAAAAATCACTGAGTCACTTGTTTCACTTATAAACCGTTTGCAATTTGGGGTCGTGCACTGTATTAACCAGATCACCCGGGTGAAAGAGAGAGAGGAAGAGGGAGGGAGAGAGTAGCCACTTGCTGTCAACTGTCAGCTTGACTTCTGCTCATCAACCGGAATGGCTTAGCTTTCGTTGGCTGCCCATCCATACATGGGACAAGTGCACACGACTGGGCTTCAGCAGTTGGGCCACTTCTCAAACAATCACCGAAATTTTGGCATCTTTCGTTTTTCCTTTCAGAATTTCACGAACTTCGCTGATGTCTTAAGGGGGACTTGGCTCCACGCTCCTTCGAGGCGACGGCAGGGCTATGCTCGCGGGTTTACGCTCTCCTTTCCAGAGGCGAGACTCTTACCAAGGAGTTATCCACTGAACACAGAAGCACTGGGACACTGCAGGTTCGGACGGAAGGTGGCTTCGAGAGGAACTGTAACGCGCGACTGGCCGAGCGAGCGGCTGCCACTCAACTGTGCGAAGAGAGCGGGGGTTCCGCGGCCGCCCTGGAGTACGCTGCTCGGCCCGCCCCCTCGCCTCTCGTGGGCGGGCCACGCCGCTCGCTCGCCCGCGGCCCGCCCCTCGCACGCCCTCGCCCTACCGGATCTTACAGTAGGCAACCGCAACTTCGCCAGGAGCTGCTTCTACTTCTCACTCGATAAATCTACCCTCTTCTGTAGATCGTAAGGAAACTTTCCTTTTTTCGTCTTTTCTTATCTTCTGATCTGATCGTTGCCTTTTTGATAATTTATTCTAAGTAATCGTAATCTGGGCTTTCGTTGCGTAGAAGATATGAGATCTGGAAGCGATTCTTGGTGTGACACTTGTTGGAAAGAGGGAGGGGAGGGCGGGGAGGAGCGGGAGGGGGAAGAGCAGCGGCCAGGTCCCTCCCCCTCGCGAGAGGCCCCTCCCTCCTTCCGGGATTGGTGGCGTGACGTCAGCGCTGCCCCCGCCCCCCTCGCCGTGGAGAGCCCCCCGCCAGCACCACACAGTAGCACGCGACTCGGCTCCAGCACATGACGTGTCGCTCCCGCGTCGCTTCCTTCGCCGAGTCGTCCTCGCTAGTCTCCCTCGGGCCCCGAGCGCCTCCGAGGGTGAGCTCCGGCCGGCCGCGGCTTCCCTCCTGGGAGAGAGAGCCTGCGATAAGATCTCCCGACGGGGCCGCTCTCGGGTCGACGACGTGTCGCGTTTAGATCCAACAAGATTACGCTTTCGCAAAAAGGGAGAGCGAAGAAAAAAGGCGAAGTTGAGAAGACGGTTTAGATGCAAGAAAGTCAGGATCTCGACGTGTGGTCTCGTCTCGCCTCATGTAGGGAGACGCACAAGAAATCTCCGTTTCCAGTGCGCTGTCTGACGGCGAGCGAGATCGCAGTTCTGATTACAGTCTGCAGCCGTCACCTGGCGCGGCCTCGTGCAGGCGTCAGATTCCGTGTGCCCGCCACGCGCCCCGCGCGCCGCGGCTTAACCTTTTGCCACAAGGGTCCCTTGAGGTTCGGTACGCGTCTTCAGGTGAACTTTGAGCCCGGAAACAATTTTTCAATCAGAGCCCGTGAATTAGGCGATCTTTCAGTTCCTTGCAGGTATTCTTCCCAAGTCGGTTACATTAGATTAGATTGTTTCGCGCCCAAGATGTTTAAGTACCGTCAGAGAAAGAGAACGAAAGCACGAAGAACAAATTGATTTCTGTTGTGGGAACGCTCGAATGACGAATAGTTCTCCGGACGCTGTTCATCAGCTCATTTCGTGGGTCGCCCGAGAGCCAAGGCTGAGCTCCTTCCCGCTCTCTCCGGGGCCAAAAGGCGGCGCTGACGGCCCTCAAGTGTTGGTCTCCGTAAGGGCAAGAAAAAAGGAAAAAAGAAAAGAAAACAAAAGAAAAAGTCAAGATGTGAGGCACAGGTTCTTCTTTTTCGTTTATTCATCATTTAGTAAATAACACGACTCTCGGTGGCCATTTCCAAACGTGTTTTAGGCGAAGAGAAATGTGCAGTTGATCACCGTGGCAGTAATCGCCGCGCAGAGAAATTGCCTCCGACTCGCACAGTTTCTTAGCCGAGCGGAGGCAGAGGCAGAGACAGAGACAGAGACAGAGGCAGAGGCAGAGGTAGAGGCAGAGACAGAGGCAGAGACAGAGGCAGAGGCAGAGGCAGAGGCACGCAGTCACTCTGCCTCCGACATCGGCCCCGAAAGAGATTTCAACGCCCAATCAAATAGTTATCTCGATGTCATTTCCTCCAATGCCACTTCTATCATTATCAATGTCGTGCGCGCCGCCACTTAATGGAACTATGCCATTACACTTGATCAAAATAAGTGCACTGAAACTCCCGGTGGTCATTGCAATGTTGATTTGGCAGACACGACTTTTTAGAATTGCAAAAAAAAGGAATGAAAATTTCTGAACCTTCTTAGCCTCGAGGATGAAACAAATCTGTTTGTATTCTGCGCGTAATTAAATTTACAGTCATGAACAACTAGATGATTCCTGTCATGAGCTGCTTCATAAAACTCTTTTGGAGCCCGTTATAGAATGAAAAGTATGACCATTATACGAAAATAGTAACAAAATCGTTTATCAGTCAGCTATAGCGAAGGTCTCCCGGAGGTTGAGTACACAGAAGTCAAGACATTCATAAAAAGAGTTATGAGACTAAGCGCTTGTATTTCTCCCCCACTTTCTTTAAGACATACAAGAAAAAAGGCAAAAATGAAGCTAAATAAACTATATAGACAAACTAAAACAACAACAATAACAATTAAAAAACAACAAGGAAAACACAATTCAGAATTCCCCAAATCTAATCTTAAATTTTAACTTTCTTTTTTCTTTATTATTATTATTATTATTATTATTATTATTATTATTATTATTATTATTATTATTATATTATTATTATTATTATTATTATTATTATTATTATCATTATTATTATTATTATTATTATTATTATTATTATTATATTATTATTTGATTTAGGCTTCCACGTAATCGACTCACAAAACCGAGATCCTTTAAGACTTCCTTCCCATCTCCCAGTGTGGGATTTCCTTTGTCGTAACTGATGCAAAAATCCCAGACAATAAAAGGAGGCCGGATTAACGCGCAGATTACGAGGATTTAATCGTTAAAAATTTTTTAGAAAATCCTTATACTTTTTTAAGAGAAGTTATCGAACCTAAACGATTATCTATTTCTTTCCATCTATTGGCAACAATATTCCGTGTATGTCTTTAATTATTCTGGTTTCCATACCGTAAATAGAAATGGTTATTTCATAGTTTGTGGAAAGCTTTTGTTTGGTATCTGTGTTGTATTCAGATCCCGAACAGCTAGAGAATCAGTCAGTTGTAGGTTACATACAGTATATATACAGGATACAGAAGAGATAGGATACACGCATGATTAATCACAATGCAGCCACACTGACTACGCAATATACATTTATGCTTTACATTCCGATTTCATGTATACATACGTAAGAATATATGCACATGCACACACACACACACACACACACACACACACACACACACCACACACACACACACACACACACACACACACACACACACACACACACACACACACACACACACACACACACACACACACACATACGAAGGAAAGATAAAAACAGAAATAAGAAATGGAGGAGATGGATAGACAGACGAATAAACAGAAAGATAGGAAGATAGACGGACAGATATAGATAAAGATACAGATAAATAGGGAGACATACAGATTAGTAGGTAGATAGATAAGTATATAGATAGATAGATAGATAGATATAGATAGATATAGATAGAAATATAGATATAAATTTAGATTTAGATAGATAGATAGATAGATAGATATAGATGTATATTTAGATATAGGTTTAGATTTAGATTTAGATAGATGAATAGATAGATAAACAGACATAGAAATAAAGAGATATATAAATAGATAGATAGATGGTTAAATAGATATAGAGATGGGTAGGTAGACAGAATGATAGATAAGATATATACACAGAAAGACAGACAGACAGAGAGATAGACCGACAAACAGATAGATAGATAGGTAGATAGGTAGATAGATAGATAGGTAGATAGAAAGAGAGGTGAGAGAGAAAAAAAAAGATACAAAGAGAGAGAAAGAAAGAACAAAAGAGAAAAAGAAAGAGAAAAAGGAAAGAAAGAGTAGAAGAGAGAGAGAGAGAGAGAGAGACACACAGCCGACCTCCCCCAAAAAAGGATATTCCCGGGCCCCTTCCCCCCACCCCTCCTCCTCCCAACCCCCTTCGCCCCCACCCCTCCCTCCTCCCAAACCCCTTCGCCCCCACCCCTCCCCTCCTCCCAAACCCCCTTCCCCCCACCCCTCCCTCCTCCCAAACCCCCTTCCCCCTCCTCCTCTTCCTCCCCCCCCTCCACGGGCAGCAGCGACCTTGCACGCCCCGAATGCCCGAGGCGAGTGACGAGAACTGACCCCACGATATCAAGGCCGGCCGACTACCCCGACCGCCCGACCGCCCGACGCCCGACCGCACCTGGCGCGCCCGCCCCCTCCCCCTCCCCCTGCTCTCCTCCCCCTCCTCCTCCTCCTCCTCCTAATCCTCCTACTCCTACTCTTATTCCTACTCCTCTTCTTCTCATCTCCTCTCCTCCTTCTCCTCCTACTCCTCTTCTTCTCATCTCCTCTCCTCCTCCTCCTCCCTACTTCTCTTCTTCTCGTCTCTTTTCCTTCTCCTCTTCCTCCTTCTACCCCTCTCCTCTTTCTTCTTCTCCTCCTTCTCCTCTTCCCTCTCTTCTCCTCATACCATCCTCCTTCTCTCCCTTCACCTCCTCCTATTCCTCCTCCTCCTCCTTTTCTCCCTCTTCTCCTCCTCCTATTCCTCCTCCTCCTCCTTCTCTCCCTCTTCTCCTCCTCCTCCTCCTCCTCCCCTCCTCCCCCTTCACCCCTCCCCTCTCCCGCAGCCCCCCCCCCCCTGCCGTTGGCCCGTGACCACTACTTGACACGCAGCTGGAGCGTCTCCTTCCCGACGAGGTGACGCTCGCGGACTGCTCTGCGCTGCGCACTCTCTCTGCATGCACTCCTTCTCCTCCTCCTCTTCCTCCTCCTCCTTCTTCTTTTTCTTCTTCCTCCTCCTTCTTCTTTTTCTTCTTCTTCCTCCTCCTTCTCCTTCTTCTTCTTCTTTTTCCTCCTCCTTCTCCTCCTCCTTCTTCTCCTCCTTCTTCTTCTTTTTCTTCCTCCTCTCTCTCCTCCTTCTTCCTCCTCCTTCTCCTTCTTCTTCTTCTTCCTCCTCCTTCTCCTCCTCCTCCTCCTCCTCCTCCTCCTTCTTCTTCTTCTCCTTCTCCTTCTCCTCCTCCTCCTTATCTTCTTTTTGCTACTTATTCCTTCTCTTTCCTTCAGTTCCTCTTCTTTTTTCCTTCTCCTTTTCTTCCTCTCCTTTTATTCTTCTCTGCCTGTTCTTCCTCCTTCCCCCTTCTTCTTCTTTCTCCTCCTCCTCCTTCTCCTTCTCCTCTTCTTTCTTCTCCTTCCTGTCTACTTCATTTTGTCCTCCTTAACTTTTTTCTTTTCTTCCTCTTCCTATTCCCTTTTTCTTTTTGCCTGCATTTTTATTCTTTTTCTTTTCTTTCTTCTTCTTCTTCTTGATAAAAAAAAAACAATAATGAAAATAATAATATTAATAGTAATAACAATAACAACAGTAACAATAAGAACAAGAATACTACTACTACTAATGATAATAATAATAATAATGATAATAATAATAATAATAATAATAATACGAATAATAATAATGATAATAATAATAATAATAATAATGATGATGATAATAATAATAATAATAATAATAATGATAATAATACTAATAATGATAATAATAATAATAATAATGATAATAATAATAATAATAATAATAATGATAATAATAATAATAATAATAATGATAATAATAATAATGATAATAATAATAATAATAATAATAATAATAATAATAATGGCAATAATAATGATAATAATAATATAGATAATAAAGATAATAATAAAAACAATAATAGCAATGATAATGATAATGATAATAAAATGATAATGATGATGATATTAACGATTATAATAAAAAAAAGTATGAAAGTAGCAATTCCAAAAATTAAGAACTATAGTAATGATGATAAAGAAAATAATAAGGTAATAGTAGAAAAAGTAATAAAAATAGAATGAGTGAACGAACTGATAATAATATTTTTTATCACAACAAGAAAAACAAAAATAGAATTAAACATTAGTGATATCGATGGCGGTAATGAAGATGAAGTTAAATGACAAAACAATCACAACATAGAATGAAACATTAACATTAACATTATAACAATTTATAACATTAACAACATTGATAACCCCCCCCCCCCGCCCCCCCAGGCATCTTCGTTCCGTTCAACCATGACCTTATCAGTGTGGAAGATCTCCCCCCCCCCCCTCCTGCTGACCCACCCTGATATTACCTTCCTACTTCCTTCCCCCCCTCCCCCCTTGCTATGCCCCTTACCCCCCTCCCCCTTGCTATGCCCCTTACCCCCCTCTCCCCCTTGCTATGCCCCTTACCCCCCTCCCCCCTTGCTATGCCCCTTCCTTCTCTCCCCTTGCTATGCCCCTTACCCCCCTCTCCCCCTTGCTATGCCCCTTCCCTTCTCTCCCTATTCCTACTCTCTCCTCTCTCTTACTCTCTCTTCCACTTCCTTTTTTTTCTTCTCTTCTTCGTGTTTCCCTGCACTTCTCCTTCTTTCTTCACCTCTTCTCTCTTCTTCTCCTTCTCTTCTTCACCTCTTCTCTCTTCTTCTCCTTCTCCTTCTCTTCCTAATCTCCCTTACCTCCCTGGTCCCTCACCCCTATCCTTGCTATCACCACGTTATCCTTTCTCTGTCTCTTCTCCTCCGTCATTTCCCTGCTCCTCCCCCCCTCTCCCTCACCCCATTTCCCTTCTTCTGTTTCCTCCCTCTCTCCCTCACCACTCTTCCTCATTCTTCCTTCTCCGTCATCCTCTCTGTCTCCCTTACTCCCTCCCTCTCCCTCACTCTCCATCCCTTGCTCCCTGCTATCACCCTTTCCCTTTCTTCCCCTCTCTCCCTCATCCCCTCCCCCCCTCCCCCTCATCCCCTTCCTTCCCCCTCACCCCCTCCTTCTCCATCATCCTCTCTTTCTCCCTCACTCCCTCCCTCTCCCTCACCCTCACCCCCTCCTCCTCCGCCATCCTCTCTTTTCTCCCTCACTCCCTCCCTCTCCCTCACCCTCACCCCCTGCTCCCTGCTATCGCCATACCCACTGTCCAGGACTTAAACTACTTTCACTGTTGACCTTTGACTCTCGTTGCAAAATCACAGTTGCAGGAATTTACGTCCGGGGATAAATAGCCAATTATTTTCTCGTTCCTTTTTTTTTATATATTTTTTTTCTATTTTTTTTTTCTCTTCTTTTGCTTTGTGTATAGTGTTTTGTTCGCCAAGAGCGATGTAAAGAATTGTGATGGAACTTTGGTATATTTTGACATCTTTTATATAAACTATGAGAGGCATAAAGATAGAAAATTTCGAATCAAAAATAAATATAGTTAAACAGATAGATAGATAGATAGATAGAGAGAGAGAGAGAGTGAGAGAGAGAGAGAGAGAGAGAGAGAGAGAGAGAGAGAGAGAGAGAGAGAGAGAGAGAGAGAGAGAGAGGAGAGAGAGAGGGATGCTCCTTCTCTCTCTCTCTCTCTTGCTCTCTTGACTCTCTTTCAATTTTGCTCTTTCTTTTCTGTCTTTCTGTTTTTTCATTCTTTGTCGTTCTCTGCGAGTGTCTGTCTGTCTGTGTCTCTCTCTCTCTCTCTCTCTCTCTCTCTCTCTCTCTCTCTCTCTCTCTCTCTCTCTATCTATCTATCTATCTATCTATCTATCTATCTACTTTCTTTCTCACTTTGTCTTTCTCTCTATTTTCTCTCCCAATCTCTCCCTGTGTCTTTTTCTGTCAT
>NC_051428.1:7998985-8008985 GCF_015228065.2 Penaeus monodon | reverse complement strand
TAAGAATGATAAAAGTGGAGAAAATAGAGAATCATAAATAGTGGTTGTTCCTCAGCCACGCCTTCGGGAGAGCTTGGGTATTACAAGGTCCTTGGCGGTGCGTGCTTTTCTTTTAAGATTTAGGGCGTCATTTTAAGCTTATTTATGAATATGTATAACTAACGAGATAATTTTTTTTTTTTTTATTTTTTTATTTTTTTTTTATTTTTTATCTTCGTCTCTTTCTTTCATCCTGTCCTTCTGTTTGTCTCTCTCAATCTGATTCTCCTTTTCTCCCTCTCTCTTTTTCTCCCTCTCTCTTTTTCTCCCCCCCCCTCTCTCTCTCTCTCTCTCTCTCTCTCTCTCTCTCTGTCTTTTCATCTACTTTTTTCTCAAAAAAGCGTCTGACTTCATATCCATTCATATGCTGACCTGTAGAAGAGAGAGAAAGAAGAGAAAGACCAAGGAGAGATAGAGAGAGAGAGAGAGAGAGAGAGAGAGAGAAAAGAGGAGGAGGGGAGGGGAGAGGAGAGAGAAAGAGAGGGGGAAAGAGAGAAAGAAAAGGGGGGAAAAAGAAAAGAAGAGGGAGAGAGAGGGGAAGGAGAAAGAGGAGAGAGAGAAGGAGAGAGGAAGAAAAGAGAGAGGGGGAGAAGAGAGAGAGAGGAGGAGAGGAAGAGGAGAGAAAAAAGAGAGAAAAAGAGAGAAAAGAGAAAGAGAGAAGAGAGAGAGAGAGAAACAAAAACAGAGAAAGAGAAGAGAGATACTAGAAAAGAGACAAGATAGAAAGAGAGAGAGAGATAGAAGAGAGAGAAGAAAGAAAAAAAAAAAAGAAATAGAGAGAAAGAGAGATAGAAGGGAGAGGAGAGAGGGCAGGTTTTACCCATTCATCTTCTCTAAAAACTTGGCAGATATTAAACAATTTCTTGGGTTTTCCCGTAAATTACACCTTCTTGCAGTCGCCATGAATCATCCTTTACTTTCCTCGGTAGATAAACGGATTTTATTTCGTTAAATAGATTAGCAATTCGTTTCGTTATGGGCAATGAAGAGGCCGGTTTGGGGGAAAGAATTCGTGGCGGATATTTTGGGTTCATGCATTTTGTGTGTAAATATACGTGTGTGTGTGTGTGTGGTGGTGTGGGGTTTTTTGTGTGTGTTGTGTGTGTGTGTTGTGTGTGTGTGTGTGTGTGTTTGTGTGTTTTTGTGTGTGTTTTTGTGTGTTTTTTTGTGTGTGTGTGTGGTGTGTTGTGTGTGTGTGTGTGTGTGTGTGTGTGTGTTGTGTGTGTGTGTGTGTGTGTGTGTGTGTGTGTGTGTGTGTGTGTGTGTGTGTGTGTGTGTGTGTGTGTGTGTGTGTGTGTGGTTGTTTGTATGTGTGTGTGTGCAAAAACATGTGTACAAGTATACCTATTCATATATCTGTGTGCGTGTTTTTGCGTGTACACACAAAAAAAAACACAAATTGATATAAAGCGAAACAAAACAAAAATAAGAAAAAAGCACGAAAGAAAAAAAAATCAAGAAAAAATAAGAAAAAACTAAACAATACAGGAAGTATAAGAAAAAAAAAACATGAAAGAAAGAATTAAAAAATAAACAAAAAAGAGATAGGAAAAAGCAAAAAATAAATGTTAAGAAAACATGAACAAAAAGAAAGAATAAAGAACAAACAAGAAAAAGAAATAAAATAAAAAAGAGAGAATAACACGAATGAACAAGAAAGAAAGAAAAAGAAAAAAGAAACGAGAAAGAAAAATTAAGAATAAAAAAAAAAAAAACGGAACATATATCAAAACAAAGATAAAATTTAATTAAATCTGCTTTTCTAAATCTTACTTGAAATTGAGGAAAGTTTATTAGAAAGTGAAGGATTGAGTCATTTAGCTTGACTGATTGTGAACTATGATGATTAGTCAGCCAATCAGCGAAGAGAGTCAGGTTTATGGTACATTTCTCTCTCTCTTCTCTCTCTCTCTCTCTCTCTCTCTCTCTCTCTGCTTCTGTCAGTCTCTCCCTTCTTTCCCCCCTCTCTCTTTCTTTTTTTTTGCTTCTGTCCTCTCTTTTTTCTCTCTTTTCTCTTTCTTTTGCCCTCTGTCAGTTTTTCCCCCTTCTTTTTTTTTGTCTCCCTTCTTTCTCCCCCCCCCCCCTCTCTCTCCCCTCTCTTTTCTTTCTCTTCCTCCCCCTCTCTCTCTCTCTCTCTCTCTCTCTCTCTCTCTCTCTCTCTCTCTTTCTTCTTTCTCTTTTTCACTTTTTCATTCTCTTAATCATCCTCCATTTTCATTCTCCTCTTCCTCCCTCTCCTCCTCCAACACTCCCCCCTACCTGAAGCACCGTCCCCTCCCTCTCCCTCCCTCCTCTTCCCCCCTTTCTGATTCCCCCTCTCTCCTCCCCTTCATTCCCCTCTCTTTACCCCACATTATCCTCCTTCTTCCCCCACCCGAGCCTCTGTCGATCCTACTTCTCCCCAACCCCCTCCCCCCCTCCCTCCCTCCAACCCTTCCCCTCCGATCCCCCGCCTGAATCTCTATCAATCCCCCTCCCCACTCCCCCTCCCCCCTCTCTCCCTCCGACCCTTCCCCCTCCACTCCCCTGCCTGAGCCTCTATTAATCCCCCCTCCCCCCTCCCCCCTTCCCCTTTCCCCCTCCCCCTTCCCCCTACCCCACCCGTGCCTCTGGCGACCCCTCCCCCCCTCCCCTCCACCCCTCCTCCTCGACGACCGTGACAATTATGAGTGTCGTAATGAGGTTGGCGCGCATTGCACTTTCTGCCCACAAAAAAAAAAAAAAAAAAAACGGTGCATAAAACCTCCTGTTGTGGGTTGTGATTATGCGGAAATAAAAGGGCGTAAATACGTCACTTTTCGGTCGAGATTAAGGGGGAAGTAAATCTGCCATTGGCTTTAGAACCCAATTATAAAGAGGCTCCGGTAGGCTACTGCCAGGTGGTGGCGATGGGGGGAGAGGGAGGGAGGGAGGGAGGGAGGGAGGGTGGGTGGGAGGGTGGGTGGGAAGGAAGGAAGGAGGGAGGGAGGGAGAGAGAGAAGGAGGGTGGGAGGGAGGGAGGGAGGGAGGGAGGGAGGGAGAGAAAGGAGAAGGGGTGAGGGAAGGATGAGGTGAGAGGGAGAGAGAAGGTAAGGGGGAGGAAGGGGAAAGAGAAAAGGGAGAGAAAGAGGAGTGAGGAACAGGAGAAAGAGAAGGAGGAAAGGGAAGGTGTATGGGGAGGGCGAGAAGGAATGTGGAAATGGATGAGACGAGGAAGAGGGAAAGGTAGGGATGAAGAAAGTGGAGAAGAGAGAAGAGGATCGAAAGAGGGTGTGAAGGAAAGGGGAGGAGAAGTATTAAGGGAGGAGAAGCGAGGAAAAGGGAGATAGGCAGCGACGATAGAAGGGAGAAAGGAAAGAGAGAAGAGAAGGGGGAAGTTGGTGGGGAAGGAAGAGGAGGAAACGATGAAAAGGGGAATAAGAGTCAAGGGAAAGCTGAAATCAAGGAGGCGAAGGATGGGGAGAGAAGGGGACAAGGAGAAAGGGAAGAAAAAGGGAATAAGATACGAGAGGAAGGGACGAAAGAGAAGGGAGAGGAGTAGAGAAGGGTAGAGAGAACGAATCTGAGGAAAGAAGGAAAGAGAAGGAGAAATTGAAGCAAAAGAGAGAGGAGAGAGAGAGAAAGAGAGAAAAAAGAAGAGAAGAAAGAGAGAAAGAGGGGAAAAGAGAGAAGAGGAGAAAGGAGAGACGGATGAGAGAGTGAGAGAGAGAGAGAGAGAGAAGAGATAAAGAGAGAGAGAAGAGATTTGAAGAGAGATAGATATTATGTAATAGAGAAGAACGATAGTAGATAGACAGAGAGAGAGATTGAGAGAGATACTGAAAAAGAGAGAACAAAGAAAGAGAATAAAGAGAAGAATAAGAAGAGAGAAAAAGAGGAAAAACGGGGAAGAGAGGTGAGAGAGAACAGAGAGAGAACAAAGAGCATGGAAATAAAACGAAAGAGGTATTTAAGCAGAGAGAGGCTACTTACACGCATTTTCGTAGAGAGAAGTTAGGAAGAACAAGGGATGAGAAGTGAAAGGGGATTAAGAGTGGCAATAAACGAAAGTTGACAAAGAAGGAGGGAAGGTAAAAAGGAATAAAGGAGAAAGGAGTAATAATCTTCAGAAGATAACACGTACCTTCTTCTCCATTCTTCTATTCAAAATTTTGCTTTTTCTGAGTCTCTATTTTTTGCCTCTCTTCATCTTTTCTTTTCTCTCTTTCTCTATTCTTCCTCTCTCATTTTTTTCTTCTTCTTTTTTCATTATTTTTTTTTCTCTCTCATTTTCTCCTCTTCTTTTTTCATTCTCTTTTCTTTTTCTCTCTCTTTTCTCCTCTTCTTTTCTCATTCTCTTTTCTTTTTCTCTCTCATTTTCTCCTCTTCTTTTCTCATTCTCTCTTCTTCCTCCTTCATTTTTTCCTCTTCCCTTCTCTTTATCTCTTCCTTCTCTCTCCCATTTTCTCTCTGCCTTTTTTTCTTATTATCTATTTTCTGTATATTAACACATTTTCCTTCGTTTCTCACATTATGGATTAAATACTCATGTTGTGGATCAAACGTCTTTTTTTCCCTTGGACTAAATAACTTACTTTATATAATACTATATTTTGAATTATGTAATTACCATTCATAAATACTCATGTTGCGGATCAAACGCATTTTTTCTCCTAAATAACTTACTTTATATCAAGTAAGTAAATGAAATCATTATATTTTGAATTATGTAATTACCATCATCACTCGTTATGAATAAATTTCAGGACATTTCGAAGAACTGGCCATGATAGCTTTGCTCTTGGAGGACGTGGTAGCGAGCTGCAAGGTGTCGGAGGGTATTGCGTGGCATGATATAGTGCCACAGAGCGTCGGAGAGCGCCCGGGAGCTTCATAGAGCATCGCGAACCTTCATAGAGCCACAGAGCGTCGGAGAGCGCCCGGGAGCTTCATAGAGCATCGCGAACCTTCATAGAAATCGGGGGGCCCCCAAACCAAGGGCCCCCCTTCAAAAAACCCCGGTAAAAACGGGGAAAGGTTTTGGGGGATCGTCAGGGGAGCTTTAAGGACGCCATAAGCTTCACAGAGCTTTGGGGAAAAAGGAGGGGGCTTCATAAAACCCGCCAAAAGGGCCGGAAACGTCACGGAGTTTTCCCCACATAGACCCTTCGTTAAGCGTCCCCGGTTTTAAAAGACCGCTCCCGGAGCTTCATATACCCCTTTACAAAACCGCTGCGAGCAAAAGGGGAAGCCCCATGAAACTTCGTGATGCTTTTGTAGAGCCCTTTAAAGCTCCGGTAAAAACCTTTTATTATAAAATATCAGATAGAGCAGGAGGATGTTTTAGAGCGTGCATAATGTCGTAGCGTGTCGCATAACGTTGGAAACCCCCCCGGCACCCGTGTAGACCCTAGAGAGCTCGGGGAAAAAGAGGGGACTATGAGAGCAGGAAAACGGGGGTTGGGCCCTTGCAGAAAGGGGGCACGGCGCCTGAAAAACCATTTCAAGAGCGCCCGTAGAGTTGGAGAGGAAAAGGGGAAATGGGTTTTGTAAAAATTTTCGTAGTCATAACAAGTGAAGGGGAAAGCTGGGCAGAGCGCGAAGGGTTTTAAGCGTTGTAGGGGCGTCGGGCTCCTTTCTGGGGGCTTTTAAAAAATCATCACATAGCTTTTGAAAAATTGATAGTGGCAGCGTAGAGGGGCCCCACTGGGGGGAGAAAACTTAGAGCCTCGGGGAGCAGGGGGGAAATTTTTTTTCTAAAAGCGTTGCTGGGGGGAAAATAGAGTCCCCGGGGATGTGGGGAGCTCTAAAAAAATCGAGGGCGGGGGCCATCACGAAGAGAGTTTGTAGACGCCGGGGCTCCTTTAGAAACGCAGAACGCCCGTGGCAATCACAGAGGGGCCCGGGGGTTGGAACAACATAGAGCCCGTTGAGCATGGGGATAGCAGGGGAAAAAAGCCCCTAGAGAGTCGCTTTGTGTAATATAGAGTCGCGGAGGAAAAGAGGGCGAGGCGGCACGAAGAGAGCTCGCGTCGCGAGTTAAAAAGAGCGTCAAAATAGAATACGGGAGAAAAATAGTTTTGTAGTAAAAGTTTCGAGAACTGGGAAAGGGGGAAATTTTGGGAGAAAGAAAGATGGGGGAAAAAAGGTACACAAAAAAATTGGGGGGAAAGGGAAATGCGGGGAAAAAGGGAAATTAAAAAGAAAAAAGAAAAATTTGGGAGGAAAGGAACACGGGAGAGAGGAGAGAGAGAAAAAGGAAAAGGAAAAGGGGAAAAGAAAAGAGAGGAGAGAGGAGAGGGGGAGAGAGAGGGAGGAGGAGAAAAGAAAAGAGAGGGGAAGAGAGAGGGGGAGAGAGAGGAGAGAAGAGAGAGAGAGGGGAGAAAAAGGAAGGGGAGAAAAGAGATGGAGAAAAGAGAAAAGGAGGGAGAGAAGAGAGAGAGGGGAAAGAAAGAAAAGGGAAAGAAAAGAAGAAAGGGGAAGAAGAAAGAAGAAGAAGGAAGAAGAAAAAGAAAAAAGGGGGGAAAAGGTACCGAAAAAAAAAAAAAAAATGGGGGGAAAAAGGGAAATTAAAAGAAAAAAGGGAAAAGAAAGAAAGAAAAAAAGGAAAAAGCGGGGGAAAAAGGGAAAAAGGAACACAAAAAAAAAAAAAAAGGGGGAACCAAAAAAAACACAAAAAAAAAAAAACAAAAAAACACCCCAAACACACACCCCACCCACACCCCACAACCCCCCACAAAACAAAAACACCCCACACACACACACAAAACCACACACACCCCAAACACACCCCACACAAACCACACACACAAACAACACACAAAACACACACCCCACCCCAACGCACACCACCCACACACAAAACACAACACCCCACAAACGCACAAAAAAAAAAGGGAAAAAGGGGAGGGTCCGGGGGAAGACTTGGAGGCGCCATAAATCTCCTAATAAGCAAGAGAGACGCGGGATTTCTGGTAGCCGCATTGGTCACACTCGGGGGAAACCTTTGGGGCCGTCGGGAGGATTGGAGGGGGAAAAGGGGGGGGGGGGGGGAGAGGGGAAAGGGGGAGGAGGAGGAGGGGAGATTTTTCGTAGTTTCCCTCTTTCCCCCCTTCTATCCTTTTCTTTTTTTTTCCCCCTTTTTTTTTGTTTCAAAAATTCTTTTTCCCCTTCTTTAATTTTCTTTTTCTTTCTTCTTTTTCCCTCTCTCTTTCAACTCTTTTTTTTTTTTTCTCTTTTAAAGGTCCCCTCCCCTTCCTCCCCCTTCTTCCCCCTCTTCTCTCTCTCTTTTGTCTCTCTTTCTCCCCTTTTCTTTGTTTCCCCTCTCTTTTGTTTTTTTTTTCCCGCTTCCTCCCCTCTCTTCTTCTCTTTCCCCTTATTTTCTCTCCCCTTTTTTCCCCCTTTGTTTCTCCCCAATCCCCGTCTCTCTCCCCCTCCCCTTTTAAATTCCCCCCTTTAATTCTCCCTAGTTATGTTCCCCCCTTTGTTTCCCCCTCCCCCCCCACCCCCTCTCCTTCTCTCTCTTTTTTTTTGTTTTTTTTTGTTTTTTTTTTCTCTCTCTCTCTCTCTCTCTCTCTCTCTCTCTCTTTTTTCTTTTTTTTTCTCTCTAAAACTCTCTCTTCTCTTTTTTAACTCCTCTTTTTTAATTTTTTTGTCTCTGTTTCTTTCTTCCCCCCCTCTTCTTTTTTCTTTTTTTTACTTTTCTTCTTTTTTCCCTTTCCCCCTTTCCCCCCCTTTTTTCTCTTTTAACTCTTTCTCTTTCTTTCTCTCTTTCTCATCCTCCCCCACCTCTTTTTCTTTCTCCTCTCCCCTCCCCCTCTCCCCCACCTCCCCTCTATTCTCCCTTCTCTTCTCTCTCTTCTTCTATCTTCTTTTATCTATCTATCTAACTACATATCTCTAAAACATTGTATCTTGATGAGGAAGTTCAATAATCTTATTATTTTTTTCGTGAGGGAGGGGGTGGGGGAGCGTAGGGAGAGAGGTGGCGAGGGGGTAGGTGTGGGCACGGGGGAGGGGGTATGGACGTGGGGGTGTGGGAGAGGGGCATGGGAGGGGGAGGGGGGATATGATCTAAGAGGTGGCGGAGAAGGTGGCAGTAAATAACTAACGGACCGGCCGGTTCTGGCATCAGTGCAGAGCAGTGAGACAGACCACACACGCGCGCGCTCTCCTGGCAGGCAGTCTCTCTCTATCTCTTTCTCTGTCTCTCTCTTTTTCTTTCTTTCTCTTTCTCTGTCTCTCTCTCTCTCTCTCTCTCTCTCTCTCTCTCTCTCTCTCTCTCTCTGGTCTCTCTTTTTCTTTCTTTTCTTTTCTTTTTCTCTCTCTCTTCTCTGTCTCTCTCTTTTTTTTCTCTCTCTCTCCCCTCTTCCCTCTCTCCCCCTCTTCTCTCTCTTTTCTCTCTCTCTCTCCTTCCCTTTTTCTTTTTTTCTCTCTCTCCTTTCTTTTCCCTCTTCCTTCCCATTACTCGCTCCCTTTTTGTCTGTTTGTCTCGTTCTCCGTTTTTTTCTTCTCCCTCGCTCTCTCCCCCTCTCTCTCACCTTTCTTTCATCTCTCTCCCTTTTCTCTTCTCCCCTCAAAATTTAAAAACGACAGCGTTCAGATGCGTTTTCAATCATGCCATTTGCTTATTAGATTATCAAGATTAACTCTCGTGTCAAGAATTTTCTCCGGTTGTAGTAAATACACAAATGCATACACACATACATAAGATATTTATGTATATATATACAAACATACATAATATTATATATATATATATAGATTATATTTAAAATATATAATAAAATATAGATATAAAATAGATAGATAGATAGATAGATAACAAACAAACACACACACAACACACACACAAAATATATATATATATAAAAATTAAAAATATATATAATTTTAAATATATAATAATATATATATATATGTATTTCATAATGAAACATTTGAATATATAATATATATATATAAATATTATATATATAATATAATATATAATATATAATATGTGTATGTATATATAGATATTACTATAACATTACATATCTACTATTATAGTGATTAATATATGTATGTTAGGGAAAAATAAATAAGTATATAAAGATTAATAACCAACAAAACGTTAAATTATATATATAATAATATATATATATATATAAAATATATTATATAAAAATACAACAACCCACACACACACACACACCACACAACACCCACACACACAACAAAAACAAAACCACAACACACCACCCACAACACACACCCACACGCACCACACACACACACACAAAACCCCACCACAACACCACCACACACCAATATATATATATATTTTAAATATAATATATATATATATACTATAATATAATAATATATATATATATTTTATATTATATAATAATTATATATATATTAAAAAATATTATATATAATATATAATATATATATATTATATAATATATAAAAAATAATATTATGCTATATATATAGGTTTTTTTGTTCAAAATCCTTTTATTCTACTGCAGGATCTAGGCCCTCCCAAATTTTTTACTGAGAGGTCATTGGCAGCACCCACTCACCTGATTGGATGCCCTTCCCAACAACCCCGGTTTAGCGTACCCCCTATGCCGCGGCGGTCACTTCCCGGTTTGATTTCCAAGGCGATATGTCGTTTTCTCGCCCTGAGACAGGGCCCAGGCAGGGATTTTTTTTTCAGCTGCCTGGCGGGGGAATTTTAAGGCGGGACCACGAAGGGTTGGAGTCCAGGTTTATTTTTGGACCATCGCGGCAGTTACTATAATATAAATATATATATATATATATATATTTTATATTAATATAATATTATATATTATAATATAAATATATAATACACCACACACACACCACAACACACAACCACACACACCACACACACCACCACACAAATAAAATATAAAAATATATTATATATATATATATATATTATATATATATGTATATATATAGTAAATTATATATTATATTATAC
>NC_051428.1:7973677-7976177 GCF_015228065.2 Penaeus monodon | reverse complement strand
TCGCTTTGACTCCAATGCTTTGACTCCATCACTTTGACTCCAATGCTTTGACTCCATCACTTTGACTCCAATGCTTTGACTCCATCACTTTGACTCCAATGCTTTGACTCCATCGCTTTGACTCCAATGCTTTGACTCCATCACTTTTGACTCCAATGCTTTGACTCCAATGCTTTGACTCCATCGCTTCGACTCCATCGCTTTGACTCCAATGCTTTGACTCCATCGCTTTGACTCCATCGCTTCGACTCCATCGCTTTGACTCCATCGCTTTGACTCCATCGCTTTGACTCCAATGCTTTGACTACATCGCTTTGACTCCAATGCTTTGACTCCATCACTTTGACTCCATCGCTTTGACTCCAATGCTTTGACTCCATCGCTTTGACTCCATCGCTTTGACTCCAATGCTTTGACTCCATCGCTTCGACTCCAATGCTTTGACTCTCATCCTTTGACTCCAATGCTTTGACTCCATCCTTTGACTCCATGCTTTGACTCCAAGCTTTGTCTCCTCGTTCGATCCATCTTTGTCTCCATCGCTTTGACTCCATCGCTTGACTCCAACTTTGACTCTCATCACTTGACTCCAATGCTTTGACTCCATCTTTGACTCCATACTTTGTCCCTCGCTTTGACTCCATCACTTTGACTCCAATGCTTGACTCCATCGCTTGACTCCAATGCTTTGACTCCACGCTTTGACCAACTTTGCTCCATCCTTTGACTCCATGCTTTGACTCCATCGCTTTACTGAAAAAAGCAGAAGGAGAACAGAGCCGTCCCGACCCACTCGAAAGAAGCTTAAGATTCCCCTTCTGATATCTGCCCCGTGATATCATAAGCTCGACCGGGTACCCCAAAAAAGGAATTCTCCATTCTCCATGCTTTCACTCCATCGCTTTGCTCCATCGCTTTGACTCCATCGCTTTGACTCCAATGCTTTGACTCCATCCTTTGACCCAATGCTTTGACTCCATCACTTTGACTCCAATGCTTTGACCCAATGCTTTGTCTCCATGCTTCGACTCCATCGCTTTGACTCAATGCTTTGACTCCATCACTTTGATCCAATCTTTGACTCCACGCTTTGTCAATGCTTGACTCATCACTTGACTCCGATGCTTGACTCAGCTTTGTCTCCATCGTTGACTCATCCTTACCTTGATCCTTGTTGCCACACTTTGACTCCATGCTTTGACTCCTCCTTGACTCCAATGCTTTGACCCTTTGACCCAACGCTTCGACTCCATCACTTTGCTCAATGCTTTCTCGCTTTGACTCCAATGCTTGACTCCACATTTGACTCCATGCTTGACTCCATCGCTTCGACTCCATCGCTTTGACTCCATGCTTTGACTCCATCACTTTGACTCCATGCTTTGACTCCATCACTTTGACTCAATCTTTGACTCCATCCTTTGACTCCATCGCTCCAATTGACTCCAATGCTTGACTAAAGCTTTGATCCATCATTTGCTCCAAATGCTTTTTTCTCATCGCTTGATCCCTCGCTTTGATCAATGCTTTACTCCATCGCTTTGATCCCTCGCTTTTGACCCAAGTTTGACTCCATCGCTTTTACCCATGTTTGCTCCATGTTTGACTCCCAAAGCTTTCTCCATCGCTTGATCATCGTTTGCTATTTTTGTTCCATGTTTGACTCATCGCTTTGACTCATGCTTTGATCATGCTTTGACTCCCAAGCTTTGACCCATACTTGACCCAATGCTTTGACTCCATCGCTTTGACCCCATCGTTTACTCATGCTTTGACCCATCACTTTTTACCCCAATGCTTTTATCCATCGTTTTAATCCCAAAGCTTTTACTCCATCACTTGACTCAATGCTTGCCCAATGCTTTGACCCATCACTTTGATCCAAGTTTTACTCATCGCTTTGACTCCAAAGCTTTTCTCCCTTTACTTTTACTCCCCAAGCTTTGACTCCAAGCTTGTTCCCCGTTCGACCCATCCCTTTTTCCCAGCTTTGATCCATCGTTTGACCCAAAGTTTTACTCCCTTTTTGACTCCCTGCTTTGACTCCCTCGTTCGACTCCATCGCTTTTATCCAATGCTTTGACTCCCTCACCCCTTTTACCCAAGTTTGGGCTCCTCACTTTTACTCCCAAGCTTTGACTCCAATCTTTTACCCCATCATTTGACTCCAAGCTTTTACTCCATCATTTTACTCCAATGCTTTGACTCCCCAAATTTTTTCTCCCTCGCTTGTCCCCCCGCTTTGTTCATCGCTTCGACTCCAGCTTTGTCTCCAGTTGACTCCCTCGTTTGATCCAAAGTTTGACTCCCCGCTTTTACTCCAAGCTTTGATCATCACTTTTTCTCCAATGCTTGACTCCGCTTTTACTCCAATTTGTCCTCCTTTGACCAATGCTTTGACTCAAGCTTGATCCCTCACTTTTGACTCCATGCTTTGGGGCTCCTCGCTTTTACCAATCTTGACTCCACACTTTACCCAATGCTTTTTTCCCTGTTTTAT
>NC_051428.1:7966177-7968677 GCF_015228065.2 Penaeus monodon | reverse complement strand
TATTTGATTTTTATTTAATCTCCTTTGAGAGTTAGACAAAAACTACTTGATTTTTTTTACATGTCGACCAACTGTATTCTTAGATGAATTTACAATTAATTTAGTTTAGTTTGATTCGATTAGTTACAATGGATATTCTTGGTGTGACATACTGTCTGTTTCATTTTGCCTCTAAATGACCCCCTGTGTGCAAGGAATGGCCGGGGTTGCCATCCACTGGCGGCGAGGGATTCGAACGCGGGTCAGCAAGATTGCTCGGCCAGATCGCTACCGCACAGCACACGAGCTGATTAAGGTAAGAGAGAAAGAAAGAAAAAGTTGATTAGTTAATTAGCATTGCGCAGGTGTTACAGGTGTGGCGTTCGGGTGGAAATACTGTTTTTACTGATTCACTTAAGCAACCTAGCCACCACTGGATAGGCAAGCCAGTCCGAGTCAATTGCAGGTCCCAAACCCGCGTCAAAAGAGAGGGTTGGCGTCAGGAAGGGCATCCGGGCATCGAAAAAAAATATCTACCAGAACAGATTACAACGACCCCCATATCATTAGGACAAAGCTACAGCATAAAAAGAACCAAGTCACTGAATTGGTTTCAGACAAGGGACCATCCGTATAGCACGCAGTTAAACAATAGACACTCATACGCATGCATACAGCCTCCCTCCGTCTCCTTCTGCGTGGGTGTGTGGGTGTCCTTATATCAGACGGGGAGAAAACGAAGATGAAAAATATTATTACTATTATTATTATTAATAACTTCCTCCTCCTCCACCATGTCTTATTTTTCTTTCTTCTCTTCTTTTTCGTCTTCCTTTTCTTCTTTTTCTTCCTTTTCTCTTCTTCCTCCTCTCCCCTCCTTCTTCCCCTCCCCCTCCTTCTCTTCCTCTCCCTACTCCTCCCCCTCCTCCTTCTATCCCTCCTCCTCCTCCTCCTCCTCCTCCTTCTCCTCCTCCTCCTCCTCCTCCACCTCCTCCTCCTCTCTCTCTCTCCTCCTCCTCCACCTCCTCCTCCTCCTCCTCCACCTCCACCTCCACCTCCACCTCCACCTCCACCACCTCCTCCTCCTCCTTCTCCTCCTCCTCCTCCTCCTCCTCCTCCTTCCTCCTCCTCCTCCTCCTCCTCCTCCTGCTCCACCAATAATTCGCCCAATGGTATCCGCCAACAAACCCTCCTATCTACTCTCCCTCCCTCGCTCCTTCTCTACTCCCACCCTTACGCCCTCCATCCCTCCCTCATTTCCTCCCTCCCTCCTTCCCTCTCTCACCCCTTCCCTCCTTCCCTCTCTCCCTCCCTCCCCCCTTCCCTCCCTCCTTCCCACCCTCCCTCCCTCATTCCCTCCCCTCCCTCCCTCCCGCCCTCACCCCTCCCTCCCTCCCTCCCCCCTTCCCTCCCTCCTTCCCACCCTCCCTCCCTCATTCCCTCCCCTCCCTCCCTCCCGCCCTCACCCCTCCCTCAACAGAAGAGAAGACAAACCCTTATCTCAGTCCAGTGCCCCTGGTGTTCAGGTAATTAGGGGGGGGGGGGTGGCTGACGCGGCGCCTCGCTTTTGCTGACGGTCTCGCCTGACGTCTGTGTGGGGGGTGGGGGGGGTGTAGGGAAGAGGAGGGAGGGAGGGGAAATTGGGGGATAGAGAAGGAGGGGGAAGAGGGGGGGGGGCGTAGGGAAAGAGGGTTAGGTGGGAGGGAGATGGGGGTGGTGGGTGGGATAAGGGAGGATGAGAGGGTTAGAAAGGAAGGGAGGGGAGGGGAGGGAAAGGCAGGGGGGAAAGGGAGTTTAGGGGAGGGAGGAAAGGAACGAAAGAGAGGGAGAAAGGGAAGGGGAGTGGGCTAAGGAGGAGGAAGGGAGGAAGAGAGAGTAGGCGAGGGTGAGGTTAGGGGAAGGAGGAAGGAGAGAGGGAGAAGGGAGAAAAGAGAGGAGGAGAGGGGGAGGAGGAAGGGGGGAAAAAGGGGGGGACCGGAAGGGGGAGGAAGGAAGTAGGAGAAGAAAGGGGGGACAAGACAAAAGGACGGGTGAAGAGAGAGAGAGAAGAGAGGAGGAGAGAGAGGAGAGAGAGAAGAGAGAGAAGAGTAGAGCGAGAGAGTAGAAGAGAGAGAGAGAGAGAAAAAGGGGAGAGAGAAGAGAGAGAGAGAAAAGGGGAGAAGGAGAGAGCAGAGAGAGGAGAGGGAACAAGGGGTAGAAGAGAGAGAAGAAAAAGAGAGAGGAAAAGAGAGAGGAGGAAGGGGAGGAGAGAAGAGAGAGAGAGAGAAGAGGAGAGAGAAGAGAGAGGAAAAGAGGAGACAAAACAAACCAGTGTTAAAAAAAAAAAAGGAGAGGAAAAAATTTTGAAAAAAAAAAAAAAATCAAGCGAGCCCGAGAGAGGAGACAACGAGAGAAGAAGAGAGAAGGGGGGAAAAAGAAAACGTCCAAAGAAAAAGTAGAAAAGGGGATATAAAAAAGAGCAAAAGGGGGGAAGCAACGGAGGCAAAAAAGCAGGATATATCAATTTCGAATCTCAAAACCG
>NC_051428.1:7963153-7966077 GCF_015228065.2 Penaeus monodon | reverse complement strand
GAATTATATCATTTTGCACTAATAACCGCGATGATAGCAAAGGCGATCATAAAAAAACTAACACAGCAAATACTGTTGACAATACTCAGGGGAATAATTAACCTGACACTGGCAATAATTATGTTTCCATTAATTTTGTTACGACAAATAGTGATGAAAATTATATTGATTAATGACATTATATATCTGCTTTGAAGCCCCGCCCACCAAGGAGCTGATTGGTTAATTTGTAATGTTCGTATCGTTATCCTTTTATTCACAAAGTATATTTGCTATTGGTGAATCTAATCTTCGTTATGATAAGACAGTGAAAACATGAAAATAAAGAAATTTTGAATAACAAAAAAGTAAGACATTAGCAATTTAGAAAGGACGTTTCAATGTATAACTTGTATTACACTCTGGCCGAAGTCAAGGACAATACAGTTTTCGAATGAAGCCTACTTAATTTTACCTCGTTCCCTCGTTAATATGAACTAAATAAACGCTAAACAAACGTAAATCATAATACCCACTAAACTATAGTCTGCATAAAGTAGATACATCACAATGTTTATAATATAACTGATAAAACCTTATAAACAGACTGTGCATATGGGGAAATAAAATACAATACGTTTCTATAGTGAACATGATTGAGATAAAATCATCAAAGAAAAAACAACAACAACAACAACAACAAAAATGAAAGCAAATCATATATCATATATCTCATTCATGTTTTTGCTAGTCATGCAAAAAAAAAAAGAAAGAAAAAAAGGAAAAACAAAAAAACAAAACAAATATACAACAGATGCAAAATTCGTCTCTTCTTGTGGCAAAAATTTACAAGATTGATATTGCAACAGATCATGATTTTGCTCATCATCTTTGCAACATCATTACAAAGGTGAAAATTATGAGGATGATGGAGATGATAATGATGAATATTACGACGATGGGGATGGTAATGAGAATGAATATGGTAATATTAGTTATGATAGTGATTGACTATAAAAAAATAAACAAAAAGACAAAGCGGAAATGTTATCTGGATAGATCTTTTAAAATTATATATATATATATATATATATATATATATATATATATATATATTATATATACACATATATATTTCTCTCTCTCTCTCTCTCCTCTCCTCTCTCTCTCTATCTCTCTCTCTCTCTCTCTCTCTCTCTCTCTATCTCTCTCTCTCTCTCTCTCTCTCTCTCTCTCTCTCTCTCTCTCTCTCTCTCTCTCTCTCTCTCAAGACAGAATCACGTAACTGCAAATAATATTTTTCATATTGTTTTTATTCCCTTTAATAATCTTGGTTATTTTCTGCCATTTTCTTATTTTTTTCTTCTACTGTTTTATCCGTCATCTCCTTGACAATCCGTTATTTTTAGCTATCTTATATTATATTTCGCTATTCTCTACTAGTTCCTGCTATCTTCGACTATTGTTATTTTCACATATCTTTAGTTCTTTCATAATTACCGCTATTATGAAAGACATTATCATCGCTAATTAAACCAATTTTAACTGTAGGTGGCATCATGCAACCGTTTGCAATATTCGATTTGTTTACATACTTTGCCTGTGTGTCATGTTATCCTTATCATTCTATATAGTTCTCTGTCACTCATGCATCATCATCATTGTTATTATCTTTACCCCTGCCTTTACTTTTTTTTTCTCCCTCTCTCTCTTTCTCTCTCTCTCTCTCTGTATATACATGTGCATATATACATACATACATACATACATACATACATACATACATACATACATACATACATACATACATATATACATATATACATATATACATATGTATATATATATATCATATATATATATATTATATATTATATATTGTATATATATATATATTATGCACACACACACACACACACACACACAGATATATATTTATATTATATATATATATATATATATATATATATATATATATATATATATATATATATATATATATATATATATATATAAACACATCTGATTCGCAAGGGCCATCATCTCAGTTCGGCGGCAAAACAATGAGTAACAACTTTCCAAAAATCATAATTTCGCGGATGAAAAATGCAACGTGCAAAACATCCGTTCCGGAGCGCAAGCACTCGGAGAGGAAATGCGCACTTGCGTTTCCTGCGATTAGGGGCCGAAATCGCGTGTCGCAAGGGCGCAGAAATGAGAGCAGAGACGACCCGTTACGTGCGGCGGCGGCGGCGGTGGCGGCGGCGACGCGTTCGTGTATCGCGAATCCCGGATAACTGGATCGCCCGCGCATAATCTCGTTGGTGACGTCATCCCCAGATTAGACTTTTTGCTGATTCTGTCACGATTAGATCGCGCTCGGGCCGAGATTTTAAAAAAGTCCATTGTGAATTCTGATCTCCCGGCGGGTGCATGATCGCGAGGAGGACAGAATAACAATCGCAGACATCATCGTGATGCCGAGAGCGTTCGCGTATCCTACGTGACGTCACTCCCAGCCGTTCGCAGAATCAACACCTGTGTGCATGATGTCATAAATAATTTGACACGCGCGTCCGAGGCGGTCGCTGCCTGCATGCCAACTTCTCTGCTCGCTAGAAATCGTCCTAGAACGGCGGGATTATTCTATTTTTGCAGGAGCGAGGCGGGAAATCTAGCTGGCGTTTGTGAATTTCCCAAAAGGGAGAGAGAGGGAATCTGGCGTAATTTTTATCGATTTATTTGTTTATCTATTCATATACTACTTGTACATTTACATATACTCACACACACACAGACACACACACACACACACACACACACACACACACACACACACACACACACACACACACACACACACACACACACACACACACACATATGTATATATATATATACATATAAATGTTGCGACGATAAGAAATCGTCTTTGTGTCCAGACT
>NC_051428.1:7938061-7943061 GCF_015228065.2 Penaeus monodon | reverse complement strand
CTGTGTTTCATCGATTTCTGAGGGCTTTGATACTGTTTATCACGATATCCTCTGGAAAACATGAACGATATGAGATTTTCCCAAAAAATCATCCAAAATAAAAGCCATGTATTGTACAAACGATACACGTATTAACTGGACAGAAAGAAAACGAATGACGAAGTGCTGATAAAAATAAATTGTAAAGACCGGCTGTTGGACATGATGGTACACACACGTACACACAAGATCGAGTTCAGTGGCGAAGGAGGTCCATGGCTGCTCAAACATGAGCATACCGTTATTGATGATGACCAACAACAAGCAGCTGTAAGAACCACTTATGGGTAACAGAATGGTTCGAAGTCATCCCAAAGGGGTACGACAAGGTTGCATTCTCCACACCTTTTTAATATATATCTGAAGCAATTTGGAGGTGCTCTAGAGAATTTTGAAGGAACTGTAGATGTTGGAGGATACAAAAGTCCAAATCTAAGATACGCAAATGATATAGTTTTTAATTGCCAGCAGTATCACTGAACTACAACAACTACTAGATAAAGTTAGAGAAGCAAGCAAAAAGGCTAGTTTATTTCTAATCCAAGAAAACTAAGACCATGAGGATTCAAAGATAACCCGGGAATGAACGATTTATGAACATGTTACAATCAATGAAGTGGTTGTGGAAAATGTGAAAGAGTTCACTTATCTTTGGGGCGTTTTAACTAACACATATGATGATTCACCGGAAATAAAAAGAAGAATGGGTATTGCCAAAAACGCCACAGTGCTCTCGATAACATCTGGAAAAAACTGAAGCATTAACTTACGGGCAAAGCTGAGGTTATTGAACTCATTAGTTTTCCCAATTGTCATATGGTCTGAGGGTTTGGGTGCTGAAGATAGACAAGATAAAGGTCAAAAGGTTTGAACTGTGGTGTTACAGACGAGTACTGCATATTTAAATGGACAGAAAAGAGACTTGCTGAGGAAAAATAAATTGAAAGACGGGGTTGGACATCTGAACAAAAGAAACTAAAGTTATGGTCAGTGATGAAAATGAAGTATGAGAAAACTTGCTGACAGGGAGGTGATAGGAAACAGAGAAGGCCAAAAAAGAAGACAAGACTGAGCGACAGCATCAAAAATATTTTCGGGTGACGATGGTACAAGTGAAAGAAAAGCGCAAGATCGAGTTGAGTGGCGGAGGATGGTGAGAGGTCCAAAGGCTGCTCAATACAGTTGATACTGTTTATCCCCATATCCTGGAATAACATGAACGATATGAAATTTCCAAAACACATAATCCAACTAATAAAAGCCATGTATGCCAACAACAAGCAACATCAAAGATATTTGCGGGCTGACGATGGTACAAGTGGAAAGAAAAGCGCAAGATCGAGTTGAGTGGCGGAGGATGGTGGTGGAGGTCCCGGCTGCTCAATACTGTTGATCACGATATCCTCTGGGAAACATGTATGCCAAACAGTATGACAAAACAATAACATGTATGCCAACAACAAGCAACATCAAAGATATTTGCGGGCTGACGATGGTACAAGTGGAAAGAAAAGCGCAAGATCGAGTTGAGTGGCGAAGGATGGTGGAGAGGTCCACGGCTGCTCAAACATGACACAGATGTCATTTTTTAGATCCTTTTTTCCTACTTTGGTGTTTAGGTCTCCCATAATTACAAATTTTACATCTCGTTAGGGATTAAAGTCTAAAGTTTCTTGGAGAGGTAATAAAAATTTTCCCTTTCTATCATGCAAAGTGGTGGCGTAGATTGTAATACTAATGTTGTGAGGTTTGCTTGTATTCTGACTTTATAAGCGTCATTTATTTGGGCTGACATAATAGTGATTGCAGTTTTTTCGTGAGAATCATTGCAACTCCGTGGGCTTTTTCCAGAAAAAGAAGTCTGTTTTCTTTAGTTTGAATCCATATTTCCAATTGGTCTCCCCATTCTAGATTGAATGTTGTATTATCATTTCTTACAGACAGTATGTAATTTACCCACTTTTCTTTTTCCCTTACTTTCCCCACATTCCGTTTTTTAATTTTCTTAATTGGACATGTTTTTTTTTGTCCGAGCAAGTTTAACATTATCAGCCGGTTTTCCCACTTGAAACCCACGCGAGGCGATGTGGATGAATATATTTCTGTTTTAAATCTTTGGGGTGAGGGGTTTGTCAGGAAAAAAGAAATTTGAGTGGAATCCCCAGGCCCCTTTCCCAAACCCGCAGTCTCAATAATAGAAGGAACTTCCTTTTGCTCCCGACAGCTTACCACAACCCGGGCATAGGGAGCAAATAGGGTGTATTCTTGTAAAGGGGGAACCCCAGGGTGGTTTATTGTCTTACCAGGACTTTATATTATATTATATTATATATTTTATATATATATATAATATAATAATATATATATATATATAATATAATTTATATATAATATTTAATTTTAAATATATTTTATAAAATATAAACAAAATACAATATACTTAATATAAACATTTTGTAAAAATATATTTTTTATATACCCAAAACAAACAAGAAAAATGCAAAAACCCCTGAAGAGACTGATTGTGCCTGGGCTTCACACCATGTAAAACGGTGATTTTTATAAAAATTAATATATAATTAATATAAGAATATATAAATAATAATATTATAATATTATACATAAATAATATATTATATTAATATAATTTTTATATTATTTTTTTGTGTGGTGGGGTTGTGTGTTTTTGGTTTGGGGGGGGTTTTTTGGGTTGCTTTTGTTTGTTGGGTGTGTGGGGTTGGTGTGCGGCCGGGGTTTTGGCTGTGTGTTGTGTGTTTTTTTTTTTTTTTCTGTGTGTGTGTGGGTGTGTGGTTGTGGTTGTGTGTGTGGGTGTGTGGTGGTGTGTGTTTGCGGTGCGTGAGCATGCATTGGGTGTGTGTGGTGTGGTGTGCGTGTGCGTGTGTGTGGCGTGAGTGGATGTGTGTGTGTGAATAATATATTTTATATTTAATAGTTAAAATATATAATATAATATATATATAATATATATTATATGTGTGTGTGGTGTGTGTTTTGTGTGTGTGGTGGTGTGTGTGTGTGTGGTGTGTGTGTGGTGTGTGTGTGTGTGTGTGTGTGTGGGTGTGTATGGTGTGTTGGTGTGTTTTGTGGTGTGTGTGTGAGACGCGGTTTTTCTCCCCCTCCGGTCGTTTCCCTTTCGAAACATAGCCCTCGCGGCCCAATTTTGGGGCACGAACAGAGCACCGAGCGTCTGCTGTATCCAAAGTGCCTCGAACCCCACGTCAGTTGCTGCCTCGACCCGTTTTCGTTTGCCCCTTGGGCCACGTTGATATTTTTCCAGTGAGTGCCACTGGAAGGGGGGCCACCCCGGGTGCCACCGTCAATTTTGGAGGTTCGTCCTTTGTTGCCCTTTTTCCTTCAATACATTCAGTAAACAAAGATATATATAGAAGCTATGCGCCTTACTTTACAGTCAGTCTTTAAGATACAAATGTATAGTCCAAGATCATAGCAAGAATGCCTTAAAAACAGTCAAGACTTTTTCCACGTCGCTACACAAATAGCCATACCCAAATTTATAGATTTAAATCTTGTGGAATAAACATACATCACTCAGGTCATTTTTCAGTGGTTCCTATCCAAATTCAGTTGTATGTTTAAAACCTAAAACTACAACAACGAAATTCAAAAGAAACTTTAATAAAAATCATGATGGCGTGTTTTAGCATGATTTTTGTAAGTCATTAGCCAAGACACCCCTTCAGAGCAAAAGTAAATCAAGCTGCATTTGGTTTCCTCAATGGTAATCCATTGGGCTCATTTTGGGTCCCAGAACCACCACCCCGAAGGGAACCGAGAGTCGAATGGTTGCCCCGTTAAACCTTTTAGATCGCAGTCATGTCTCCATCAAAACCCCAAAACCCCGGGGGGTCATCTACGACCCCTGCCCCCACTGCCCCAGTTCATGTATTGGGTTCATTATTTGTGTGAAATTTTTTCAACAAAAGATCAAGCCGACATACCACTACCTGTCTAATAGTCGACTGATTAAGGCACCACAGCTTTACCTCAATTGTCAATTCACGGGAAACCCTGCGCACAATGTCCCAAAAAATGTTAATGTTTAAAAAAAAAATGTGCTAGCGTCAAAGGTCAATAGACTATGGTAAAGTTTTGTGGCGAAAAAAGGGTAAAAATTATTTAACGTTTGATAAGAGACAGAAGAAGGGGATGAAAAAGAGTGAAAAGGGGAAAAGGGGAGAAGAAACGCCAAGGAAAATTAGAGGTAGGGGGAGGAAAAAAGCAGGGGTGCCCCCTACATTGGGCTCGGTTTTCCCTTTCCCCAAAAAAATCCCTTTGTGACGATAGTACACTGTAGCTAAACCATCTGACACCAATCTTGTTAAACAACAATTAACTATTTCTTTGCATTAAGCAAACAAACTCAACTAAAAAAAGGAAAAACATTACATCATATTTATCCCATTTTAGAAGTTCATTCCCCTTTTTTGGGTGCGTGTCATGCGCGGGGGGCGTCGACGACATGCTTTTCCTCCTACTTTTTCTTTAGAGTTTCATGATTTGACTAGCAGAATAGGAAGTAGTTTTTTTTGTTGTTTTTTTCGGGATTTTTCGAGTCACAAACTCTTCTAAAGGTCGGTGACTACCACCGGACCCCGCCCTTTGAGGGTCTTGTTTTTTGTTACTGGGATTTTTCTCCCTCCCACCAAGTAAGATGTGGGGTTTCCGGTTAGTCGCCCAGGATTCGACCCCGAGAAGGTTTGTAAGGGTTTCGTGGTACCTGTAGCAGGCGACCCGACCTGACCTGGCATTCCCCCTTTTCCCTACTGAAAAAGGAATTGTACATTAACGATTTTCAACATATCATATTCTTTGGGGGTAAATATGATCAAAATTTTAATTAGAAATGTCAATTCATGATAATGCAAAAGATTTAAAGGTAATGCCGATCCTTAACATTCTGACAGAATAAACTGTAAATC
>NC_051428.1:7920561-7933061 GCF_015228065.2 Penaeus monodon | reverse complement strand
TAAATTTTGAAAGCAGACAGTGTATGCAAGATATCTTTATAAAATTGATTATACAATAACATACACATACATATATTAACCAAGAAATTGGTAAAAATAAATAAATCAATATGTATTTGGGGGGGGGGATAATTTCTCTTTCCTCTCTCATAAAAAAATAAAATATTCATTAAAAAACAGCAAAGAAAATTATTCAACTTCTTTATCAGTTTTTGATTATGTTGGTCATCAAACTTGTAACATACAGCGAAGTCACTAGTCCTATCCAAACTCTCTTTACAAAAAATGAAAGGAAAGAAATGAATGAGGAAATATATTTACAATACATCAGAAATAAACAGTTATCCAAATATAACTGAAACAAGTAAGATAAATTAGAGAAAAAGGTACATGTACACAAAACTATTCTTCCTGAATCCAATAATAAATGCTATCCATCCATTATTCCAAAAGGCATGAGAATGAAGAGAACTAACACTTTTAGTCCCCTACAACAAGACTACAAGCCCTATGGTACATTGATTATCTGTGCTGCCTATTTTATGATAGCCCATGAAAGATATATTTTGCTATGCTATTTGAAAGCAAAACTGATGCTCTGCAGTCTAACAACATTAATTATGATGGCAAACGTCTTACGGTATGAAGGATTCTTGATAATCAGACTCCTTTGTGAGTACTCCCTTATGTCCTTGCAGTTGTCATGACATAACTGGCATATAGTTTTTAAAATACATACCTCACTACACATCTGCTAACCCATCTTACTTTATGAAATATCATTAATACTATGATTACACCTGTTTAAAAAGTCTAAGAAGAAGTCTGTGAGATTTCTATTTAATATAAAATTTTTGGCATGATTTTTAATACAACCAATATAGAAATTGTATCAATCATATCATCTTTAGAGTACTGTGATTTCTGATTGTCTGCTTAAGTCTGTTTCCTAAGGATGACTGTCTCCAATGTTTAGTGTACCTTTGCAGGGGGAAAAAAGGGGAGATAATACAAATAATCAGAAATCAATTAATCAACCAATTAAATTTTTAAGATAATTTGCATTGACAAATAAATTTTACTGACTGTACAGGTTAACCTTCAGAAGAAACATTAATGGCAAGTTTATCAACAAAATAAGAGATGTCAGAATAGATTCTTAAGATATTTTTTATTTCTTTTTGATATTTCTTAAAAATATCTTTCCTGTATATGCAGCAGGAGTTTCCCTCCATTATTATTTTTTTTCTTTCAACAACCGGCTGGAACTGACAAAACGTGCTCTTTCTATATTGAGAATAACGATAGTAAACCATATAATAGGATATAAGAGAGAAGAACTAACCTAGGTTTACTCTGAAATACTGAATTGATATATACTAAGGCTACAACATGCAGAAACTTTTTTTTTTTTTTTTGAGAAACTGTTAAGTACAATGAAATACAGTTCTACCATTTTCATTTGTATCACCTAACATGCTTGACCTTTGCTATATATCTTTTACTATGTTAAAATTTAGACATGTAAAATGAGGTCTTAGCCCTGCCATGGGGTTACCATCATATCAGCCAGCTTTCAAATATAGCATATTCTATAACTTACAGTATTCAGGTATAACAATTCAGGGAAGGGGTTCATTAATTTAGAAAGAAAGGACTTTGTGTAGAATGTGGAAGAATGATTAGTGGAGTCATTCAAATGGCCATGCTCTCAAAGCAAGAATAGGAGAAAATGGATTACTCTTTGCACACATAACAGTGACCTAAAACATCGCAGAAGACAGTTATTGAGTGTGGATTTATAAACAAACAAACAAACAAATAAATAAATAAATATATATATATATATATATATATAGTGTGTGTGTGTGTATATATATATATATATATGTGTGTGTGTGTGTATATATATATAATGTGTGTGTGTGTGTGGTGTTGTGTGTGTGTGTGTGTGGTGTTGTGTGTGTGTGTGTGTGTGTGTGTTTTGTGTGTGTGTGTGTGTGTGTGTATATATAGATATTAAAAATATATATATATAAAATAATATATAATATATATATAAAAAAATATTATATATAATATATTATATATATAATAATATATATATATTATATATATATGTATATGTTTATGTTTATGTTTATGTATATGTATATGTGTATTTGTATGTGTATGTGTATGTGTTTGTGTATATGTATATGTATGCATATGTATATGTATATGTATACACACACACACACGTCTGAGAATCCTGCATCAACTTGCCAGACATACAGAATTCAAAGAACCTGATCTCCACTCCATAAAGAGCTTTTGTCAAAATGCTGAAGATTTTTTTTTTTTTTTCCTTTTTTTTTACAAAAAGGAAGCTCTTCTTATGTCTCTTCTGTGAAATGCACATAAGGGTATCAATATCATTTTGGCACCATGTGCAAGTGACACTGTATCTAAAGAGACAAAACTGTTTCAAATAATATGTATATCAAAGTCCTTTGGGAGGGGGAAGTTTCAATACTTTCACTCCCTATTTTATAAAAAGTAAGCAAATAAGTTGCAAGAACAACTAGTATAAAACTGTAAATAATAATAACAAAAACACAAGCAAGTAAAATATGCTATAATTGGCTGTATTACAGTTGAAAAGATTTCCTGTTAAGAAATCGGAAAATGATATGAAAGAAAATGATTAATTCTACAATGCAAGGTATCTAATTTAGATCTTGATAATATATCATCAGAATTATGTATTTCTGATAACAAATATCTTGCATTACGATATAACTCATTTTAATTCATATTTTTTGTGCACTGAAAAATGGAATGGCTGACAGATATGATTGTTCTCTTTGAAGGCCCCAGGGTATATAAATAATGAAGAGACAGAACTAGTCTGTAAACTTCCACAGTGGTGATTTTAAAAACCTGAAACTTTTGAGGGAAGAAATGTAATGCTTAATCATTTTTTTAAGATAAATATAATTTAAATGATAAAGAGTGAGAGTTTAAGAAATTTACAAAACTGGCATAACCTTTTCTCTGTTGTTAATTTCAACGTAGTCAGTATACTGCTCATGCACATGGTACAAGACCACAACTATTATCTTCACTAAGTTCTATTCTCAAAGTCAAATCACAGTTGAAATCAGATATAGTACATTCAACATATATAATATATATATGATAAAATATAAAATAAATAAATATAGATAAATATATATAGATAATAACATACAACCCCACACACAACACACACCACACACCACAACACCACACACACACACCACACACACACACACACACACACAACACACCACACACAACACACACACACAAAACCCCCACACACACAACCACGCTCACACGCACATTATATAAAATAGTGATGAAATATATAAAGTATATATCCCTAGATATAATATATATATATAGATGAAAGAATAATTTTTAAATTAATTAGATATAATATTTATATATAATATATATACTATTATAAATACATATATATTAATAATATAATAGATATATATAAATCTAAAGAAGATATAATGGTTCACACACATGAATAAAGTAAAAATATAATAAAGGTTATTAATTAATACTTTTATATAGAATATTATTATTTAAATATATTAAATAGATATATAATAATAGAATTATATATATAAATACCATATAATATAAGTATATGGACACACTTATAAATTTATAGAAAAATATAAAATTATATATTTTAATATTAATTATAGAAGATAAGATTAAAAATTAGATAAATAATATATATAATATAAATATTATAGAAAATAGACATATAATATATAGATATATATATATATGATATATATATATAATAATTAATAAAATTAATTATCTATCATAATAATATAAATTTATATCTAGTATCTACTATTAGTGAAATGAATATATATATATTTTTAATAATATTAAAAATTTAATATATTATATAATATAATATAATAATAAAATATATATTATAATATATATATTAATTATATATAAATATATATATATTATAATATAATATAATATATAATATATATATATATATAATATAATTTTTTATATATATATATATTAAAAAAATATATATATTATATATTATATTATAATTTTATATGAATTTAAGTTTTACCTTTTATTTTGTGTATAATAAATATATATAAATGATATATAAATATATGATGTATTTTTTAATAATAGTATATATTATATAATAATAATATATATTTTAATATAAATATAATATAATAATACATATATATATATATATTATATATGGGATAACTCATAAAAAATAATATAATATATATATATATATATATAAAATATATATTATTATAATTAATAATACATAACATACATTTACAGATAATATCCACATCAATTCAAAACAATGTCAAATTAAAAAACAAAAACAAACAAACAAACACAACACACACATTGTTGTGTAAAACCTTTTGAATCTCCTATCTTTTGAGTTTAAATATCCCTTTAAAAAGAAAACGATCCAAAGACTTTTTTTAACCTTAATTTCCTTGAGGCAAAGATACATTATCTAGATCTCAAATTAACATTAAAGCCCAACCTCCCAGTGTATAGATAAAGGTATATGAGCCATAGACAGGAAACTAACCTAAACATGCAGAAAAGTATTATATGAACATTAATACAGGTTATCTTCACTTTTTTCTTTTTCTTGCAGTCTAACCACAGCAACTTACATATGCACAACCTACTCTGATATATCACAACCTTGAGGGCAGATTGAAGTGACTTGGTCTAACTCTTTATTTTGCTCTTGAAAGTTCACACAGTTTTTCCCTGACTTCCCAATTTTTCTCTCCTTGCTTTTGGATTTGCAAATTCTCATGATTGTAGTACTATTCTTGTTTCTTCTTTTTGTGTGTTTTTTTTCTTCTTTTTTGCTTTTTTTTCTTAAAATTCTACTTCTTTCTTTCATGATTTCCTTGGTATCTTATAAGTATGTTCTCTTTCTTCCTGTATAAATAATTGTTATTCACTAACAAGGACAAATCCTAAGCACAGTCAACCATCAGTAATCCATCCATATTATTTTCATTATTCATGACATATAAATACATACGCATAAAAACTTTTAAGTGTCTTCTTCTTGTCCAAACTCAAACAGTCAACACTAGCAATAGTATTTAGATATTTTTTTCAACTAAAAGCCAAAAGAAAATATATATGTCTTTTCATATCTTACTCCTTTTTACCTATTTATTAGGCTATTAAATTTATTCGTTTTCTCCGTAATTCCTTTGCTGCGGACTGAGCTTTAGCAGAGAGACTCGGCAGGATTAACAACCGTGGACTGTAGCTAAGGGACCAGAGGGAGGCTTCGAGCATATCACAGACTAGTGTCAGCCCCATGCTGAGCATATCAGGCTATGGGACTCCTTTACCAGTAAAAGTTAATGTAAGCTAAGAACATCTAGCGAACTATGTGAGCTCTTTGAAGTATCACCGTGACCGCAACTGGGGGTTAAGGGAAATCGACATGGGTTTTCAAGCACTCATTGGGTACCACACAAAGGAGGCTGTGAGTGGCAAATCAGTGAGTGACTCCTGTGTGACTTTCGTAAAACTCAAGGCTGGTGGTGGGAACTAAAAGCTGAATCCAAAATGAAAAGTTTAAATTACTTGATATTATTGCATTTACTTTTCTATAAATGATATGTTAATGCTATGGGTGAAAAAAGAAAACAAACAAAAAGAACATCTGTATACACACATCAGAATGAATCAGTGAATTAAGAAGTATTTCAATTTTGCTGCTTTTGTTTGTTTGTCTGTTTCTGCCTTTGAAATACTGATACTTATCTCAATACCTGAGACAGGCCACCTTAAGAACACTGTCGAATCACTTACAAGTCCTTCACAATTTTAGTACTAGTGTCATAAAACTACTTCTATATACATAATAATGACTAGATGCTCCTAGAAAACTACATGTCATTACCAATCTTGACAAATTGTACTTTTTTCAATTTACAAAAGATTAAAGAATAATACTAATAAAAATGATTCCTCTTTCTTGTAGGAACTGCAGCTTGTGTACAACTTTAGTCACTCAAACTGCATACACAAAAGTTGGTTTACTACATACTGTATGCATGATGGTCAAAATAATGTCTAAAAATCCAACAGCTTCCATACATTCATAAAGAAAACATGAGTAGTGGCATAGCCAGGAGGTATAAGCCCCCTTAAGAGTCCACCACTGACTTTTATAAATCACTGGCAACACAAAGATAAATAGGTCAGTCACATAGGGTGTAAGAGAAAAAATCACAGACCTTTTCTGTATGAAAGCTATACTTGCCAAACCCATTTTCAATCATACATGCCTCTCCTTTTTAAAATCCTGGCTATGCCCCATCATGAGTGAATGTGCGCATGTGTGCGGACGCGTGAGTGCACACACACATACACACACACACACACACACACACACACATACATACACACACACACACACACACACACACACACAACACACACACACACACACACACACACACACCACACACACACACACACACCACACACACACCACACACACACACACACACACACACACACACACACAATGTATGTATAGTTATCAAAAAAATGTGAATGTGTAAAATACAATAACTTTCATTCAGAAAAGTAGTACCTTGCAACCTTACTTCACTGCATATTTTCCTAAACACTTTATGAAGGGAAGTATCTTATGAAAATAATACTAATAGTAATATATTAATCCATTAATGCTTAAGCTATAAGTCATATATATTTGATAAAACTATCAATCTGAATTGACTAACTGACCACTCTACTATTCTGGATGAGTGTGTATGGAATATTACAAAACACTCAATTATTGCTATGGAAGATAGTTAATTACTTAACAGAGGTCAAGTATTGAATATTTCATATTGGTGTGAGCTCTAATAAGCATTCTATTTTATTGGGCATTATTAATAAAATTAATCTACAATATTTAGTCTAACTAACTTGTATAAGGATATTAAGCATCAAATTATCTGAATCAATAATATGGCTTTTTTTTGTAAGGAATGAACTATGAGGTGTCATAGAGCAATTATATGCATCTGTTGACAGAGTATGTTTTCGTTCCCTTAACTATTTTGTTATATCATAATACATCAAATGAAATAATTTTAGAATTACTGGTATTTTGTATCTCTTTGATAAATATGAGTCAGTTACACAGTATGTACTGATTATTCCTTAATTCTGTTGCCAAATACTTTTTTTTTCCCTAATGAAGTCACTAAGTTTTGCACATTAACTTTTTTAGCATGTGTACAAACACATGAAACTTATGGACATACATGCATATAAATGCTCATGTACTCACATCCATGTCACACACACACACACACACACACACACACACACACATACACACACACATACACACACACACACACACACACACACACACACACACACACACACACACACACACACACACACACACACACACACACACACACACACACATACACCTTTAACTTTAATCAGAAATGTAAGGAATTCACTACCAAACAGACAGACCAAAGACTATCAGTTCAAGGGTTTACCATCATCAACACATAATGTTAACACTTCTCTCAGATTGCAATGGCAGAGAGTGTCACTGATCCCATAGTCATGATCATGACTCCCTGTCACTGTAACACTTGATGGGACTTTCACCCTTAAGTACTCAAAGCGAAACAGACTTCCCTATTACACTGAGCCGGTCTCTCCCTCATCACACATTAGCATACCATTTGATGAAATTTAGCTGCAAGAGAAAGAATGAAAGAGTTCATTCAGCTTTGTCAGTTATGTCCTAAAAGCTAAAATGTATCCTCTTACTTTACCAAAAAGCTTTGCCTCATACATTCGGCAAAAGAACTTCAAAAGATAAAAAACAGATAGAAAAGAAGATAGTGTTTCGTTAATCTGTGATACTATCATAAAGTAAGACAGTAAACCATGAGCTCATTAGACAGTATATAATAACACTTCAACATATACACAACTCTTAGAAATGCAGGCATGTCACTGGCTAGTCCATACACAATACAATAACCCTCACAATAGCATCAGATTACAGTGTCTTACTACACTACAAAGTCAGTATTCAACATAACTTTGCTTTATTCTCCTCATGACAGATTGACAGTCCTATCTTTTCAAGAAAACCTTTCTACATTCCATACAACATTCTTTTTAATGGGCTTTTTGGGTTACATATGACCTTTGCTTTTTGGTATTTTAAATACAATTTATAGAACAGGCTACCAATATACGTTTATGAGTTTTGTTTATAAGATTTGGAAAATATTGAGAGAAAAAATGTCTGCTTATAATGGAAGCTAGTATCTGCTTCACCTGCTCTAAAAAATCAAAATATAACAGAAAGAAGTAGTTCAGTATTTTCATACATGCATCTGCATCTTTCATATTTCAATCTTATCCCAAGTCTCAAAACTACAAAACATACTTGATGTCCAATCTTTTTAAGGCTTAAGACACACACTTGAAACTCTCAACATTTGAATATTTTTGCATATAAACCAGACCAAAGCTTAATTACTCATACAAGCTGTTTATCATCAAATAAATTATCTCTGTTGTGCTTCTATAGATATCATGATGGAGTGATTAATATCAATGGAATCAACATCACAGTGACAAAAGTGGTAGCTTCAACTAAATCCTATTTCACCAATCCTGCCTTTCTCTGCCTATGGTGAGGGTTTACTGTATCACAGTCTTAACATATATGTATAAAAAAGATTTAATTTCATCTCACTCTGTCTGTTTGTAAAAGCTATTTAAAATGTACTCATCATCTGTAGTTATCAGCCTAAGATGCCAAATACAACTTTGCAAAAAAGACCCTGGTATCCAGTACAATATGCTAAGGACTTTCAGCTGCACATGCTGTAGGCACCAGTGCCACCCACCCCATGCACCTTCAGCTCATGCTTCCCTTGGCTCTGCGAGGCATCCCTTTGGCGGAAATATCGCAGTCTTACCACTGTTTCCGATCTGCGCAGATCTCCATCCTCACTTACCATAGCTTAATTCACAAGAAGGCAATTTCTTACACATGGTTATTCATCTGCACAGATCGCTGACTAATGCCCATTACAAAAAAACAACACCAACAAATATACACTTAAAAAAATTAAAAACTCGCCATACCTAGGCTAGATGCAAATCACCACTGATTATTATCTTTTGTAACTCATGCCCGCTGTCGTGCAAAAACTGGCTAACTTCCATCTCACAGTCAAAACTGCACTAGGCATTAGAGCGACTGACTGACAGAGGGATCAGTGTAAGGAGATTCATTTAAGGCTTGATGACCTCGGGCTTACTGGAGGTTGGCTGGATGTCAGGGTACAGGATGTTCAGCAAGAAGTGCGACACATCGTAGTTGCTCCAGTACGAGGTATGTGATGTGATGGCCGAGATGTAGCTGCTCTCCATGCTCCCCTCCCGCAGCACAAAGTCAATGCGATCCGCCAGCCCTGTTTGTGATGCACACTCTGGGGTTAGGGAAATTTGCTATACCTTTTCAAGCTATATCATGATACCAAGTAACTTTAAAGATAGCCCTGCCTTGAGCATTCCATTATTTTTTGAGCTTTAACTTGATATGTAGTGGGTTTCTGAGAATAAGCTTATAACTCAAAGTAAGAAAAGTGTCAATAAATACAATCTACAATAACAGATATAACATACAACAACCAAATATAATCAGTTCACACTGGCCAATGCCCCTAAAAGATGAATAAATAGGTATGATTCCCGGATGCAAAGTATGTAAATAACTTTTTGAAATTATATAAGAAATTAATCTTGTATCATAAATTGTGAAAATTCACACTCTTATTAATATATATATTTTTTAAAGATTTTCTGTATATGGTTATGTAAATAAAATGATGAGACTAGTATGAGAAAATGCATATGTATTTAATTGACAAGTTGTAAGATATTAGTGTCAAAGTTTCAAATGTAGTTATTCTATTACCTTCAACTATTAAGCAATTTACTAGGTCACTATCAAATAAATCCCTTAAATTCTTTTATCAAGTAAAGTCTTTCCATCAAATTCCTTAGTATATAAATCAAGCAAGTTTCATGTTATTTTATGAAATAACTTCATGAAGCCATTGTATCATGTAAATTTATCAAGTTATTATCTCAAATAAGTTGTTATGATAAAAAGGAAGGATGTAATTAACCACCCATCTGACCTCTCACATCCTGTAAGGCTAAGCTGGTGTCTTGGCTAGCAGAGTCAGGCTTCTTCGAGCCTTTTACAAGACCCCACCAGCTCCATGTACTGGCCGCACCTGATAGACAAATTTGCTTTTACTGAAGCATGAACCTGTGCACATGTTGTAGCTGTAAATTATCACTGTAATAGCAAATCATAAAATAAACTGTAACTGTAAATCATAATGGTAATCTGTGACTGTAAGTGATAACTAATAGCAGGTATTGAAAGTCATTCCCAGGAATAAAGCTTCACACTCTAGTCACTCTGACCAGACAAAGTAGTTTGCCTTTATGGAAGTAATTGCAAATTGTAATAGGAAATTGTAACTATAAGTTGTGACTGTAAGTCTGTCATAAAATATGGGGGGGAAAATCTATATATAGCTACTTCTTATATCTGTCAGACAAATCATTAAATAATATGTAGCAAAAAGAACTGTAAATTGTTCATAATTTCACTGACAGAATCAGAGAAGAATACAGCAAGCTCAAAAAGGAAGATGAAAAATGGAAAGGAAACTTAAAAAAAAACAAAAAAGAGAAGGAAAAATACTTTATGTACTTTCTTCACCCATTTGGCAATTAATTTCCTATCCTAGAGGGTTTGAATAATGTGAGCAGAGATTATCACAGAAATCACTCCCATTAGTTCACCACTAACCCAAAGTCTCCTGGAAAATGAAGAATTCACTGTGGTATTGTTTTGTAAAATGTCTCTGCACATAGATGGCTCTGCCAGTGCTTAGCCACAAAGGAGTCAATTAGTTGACTTTGTGACCTCGTCTGATTTCACCTTTCCTTGAGTTTTCGGAAAAACAATCTTTTATTAATGCTATCAATATCGATGATATTTTTATTATAGACATTACATTTATCACAGTGTTACTGACATTACTACACACACACACACACACACACACACACACACACACACACACACACACACACACACACACACACACACACACACACACACACAAAAAAAAAAAAAAAAAAAAAGCAACACTGGACACCAGAAATTATTTTTGAAAATCAAGGAAAAGGGAAAACAGGAGAGACAGGTAGTAAATATAATTGGCTCAATGGTGATTTAATACTTGTGGAGCCATCTATGTGTAAAAATAATTAATAAATTAAACTTACTGTGGGTACAACAAACATGTACATGCCATCCCCAGCAGCTTCAGGTTAAAAATATAAAAAAGTTGAAAAAAAGAACATAAAAAAAAGGCATTGTATTTTTCACTAACCTTTACTAGGTGTGCTTGGTACAGAGGAGACAGGTGTGTTATTCCCCGAGTCATTTCGATCAATTGCATCTCGGTCTTTGTCCTTGTCCTTGGGAACGATGATTGGTTCAAGGGGGAGGTCATTGTAAGGAATCTTCTCCGCAGCATTGTATGAGTGGATTACCACTGGTGCAATGCTCGAGTACTGCTGGCACAGGAGAGGCTCGATTCTGCTTGGCAAAAACAGAAATGCAGAAGCTTGTAGAAGGAAATGGAATACACACACATACACACACACACACACACACACAACACAACACAAAATATAATATATATATCTATATTATAAAATTTTATATATATATATATATATATATATATATATATATATATATATATATATATATGATCATATGTATATGTAGATATGTATATGTATGTATTTAAGTATATATGTATGTATATATGTATGTATTGTTGTGTGTGTGCATATATATATATATATATATATATATATATATATATTATATATTAATATATATATATATATATATATATAAATATGCATATATGAATATATAAATATGAATATATGAATATATGAATATTGAATATAGAATATAGATATATAAGAAAAGAATATAAGAATTTATGAATATATGTATATGGTATGTAAGTATATATGTATGTATATGTGTATATAAAATTATATATTTTTATATATAAATATATATATATATATAATTTTATATATATATATATACATATATTATATATATATATCTTCTTTTAACGGTAGTTTCATGTCTGAGCCCCCATGGTCACAGCATGATACTTAATGGGAGTTTTCATGTTGTGATGCTCTTGGAGTTTAGTACGTGGTAGGGTCCCCAGTTCCTTTCACGAGATCCGGTTACCTTTAGGTAATCATTC